>NW_025548620.1:0-38797 GCF_905237065.1 Salmo salar
GTTTCCACAGAGTACCCAAATCATGTACCACACCAAAGGCATATCTGCTATCGGTATAGCTAGCACCTGACTGGCCTGTAGCTAAGATGCAAGCTCTAGTGAGTGCAAAGACTTCTGCTGCTTCAGCAGAAAGATGGGAGGGTAATTTATCCCTTTCCGGTTTGGTTGAGACAGTAGTAACCGCATACTCAACCAATGGTTCTCCTTTCTCAGAACGCTGAGCAGAGCCATCTACAAACAGTTCCAAAACCTGCCCAGGGACTGCGGTTGAAAATTAGCCGGCTGGCTAAAACCGGCACTTTTACTGAAACGTTGATTAAAGTGCACTGTCCCTGTTAAAAATAAAATAAACTCAAACTCAAATGTGCATTTTGAAAAAGGGATATCAGTTAAATCCGTCGTTGGTTTAGATACAAGCTCCACCAGGGCAGCACAGTCGTCAGTAGCAGCAGCCAATCACAGCTTCAGTAGCGGCAGCCAATCACAGTCGTCAGTAGCAGCAGCCAATCACAGCTTCAGTAGCGGCAGCCAATCACAGTCGTCAGTAGCAGCAGCCATCACAGCTTCAGTAGCAGCAGCCAATCACAGCTTCAGCAGCGGCAGCCATCACAGCTGCAGTAGCCGCAGCCATCACAGCTGCAGTAGCAGCAGCCATCACAGCTGCAGTAGCAGCAGCCATCACAGCTGCAGTAGCAGCAGCCATCACAGCTTCAGTAGCAGCAGCCATCACAGCTGCAGTAGCGGCAGCCAATCACAGCTGCAGTAGCGGCAGCCATCACAGCTGCAGTAGCGGCAGCCATCACAGCTTCAGTAGCAGCAGCCAATCACAGCTGCAGTAGCGGCAGCCATCACAGCTTCAGTAGCCGCAGCCATCACAGCTGCAGTAGCAGCAGCCATCACAGCTTCAGTAGCGGCAGCCATCACAGCTGCAGTAGCAGCAGCCATCACAGCTTCAGTAGCGGCAGCCATCACAGCTTCAGTAGCGGCAGCCAATCACAGCTGCAGTAGCGGCAGCCATCACAGCTGCAGTAGCAGCAGCCATCACAGCTGCAGTAGCAGCAGCCATCACAGCTTCAGTAGCAGCAGCCATCACAGCTTCAGTAGCCGCAGCCATCACAGCTTCAGTAGCAGCAGCCATCACAGCTTCAGTAGCAGCAGCCATCACAGCTTCAGTAGCCGCAGCCATCACAGCTTCAGTAGCAGCAGCCATCACAGCTTCAGTAGCAGCAGCCATCACAGCTTCAGTAGCAGCAGCCATCACAGCTTCAGTAGCCGCAGCCATCACAGCTTCCAGTAGCAGCAGCCATCACAGCTTCAGTAGCAGCAGCCATCACAGCTTCAGTAGCAGCAGCCATCACAGCTGCGGTAGCCGCAGCCATCACAGCTTCGGTAGCGGCAGCCATCACAGCTGCAGTAGCAGCAGCCATCACAGCTGCAGTAGCAGCAGCCATCACAGCTTCAGTAGCAGCAGCCATCACAGCTTCAGTAGCCGCAGCCATCACAGCTTCAGTAGCAGCAGCCATCACAGCTTCAGTAGCAGCAGCCATCACAGCTGCAGTAGCGGCAGCCATCACAACAGACCAGACCTCTGGCTACACTGTCCAGCTGTTTGGAATTAATACCCAACCAGGCGCTGCTGTCCTCCATGATCCTGTGTTAAAACAGATGACATAAAACCATTTTTTTCTCACAAACAGAGGTTAAAAAGTTTAGAGTGGTCAGGGAGTCCCAAACAGGGGAGAAGTAGTCATGAGATATTTCAGTCTGGTCAGAGCAGACAGTCCCTCTGGTGTCCACTTCATTTTGTCATTCGTAGCCATTTTGTGGCCATCAATAAGGTCAACAAGCGGCTGCACCACCTCAGCATAGTCAGATAACCACGCCCCTACAATACCCTGCCATACCGGTTAATGACATCATGTGTTGTTTAGTAACCGGCTGTGGGACGGAGAGAATAGCCTGTGTCCTCTCTTTACCCTGCCGCCTCGCCATTGGGAGTGACGTCATGACCCAGATACTGTCTGTAGAAACCAACTGTAACTTCTTCTCTGAAACTTTGTGGCCGTTCACAAGCTTCCTTGGAGCTAGGAGCACGACAACAAATCATCCACATACTGAATCACAGCGCTGCCCTCAGGGGGGGGTAGAAAACCCTCAGATTTAGCGCTAAAGCTGCAGAGAAAAAAAAGCGGGGAGGAGCCACAGTCCACGTACATCTCTTACTGAGAAACGTGAACGGCAAACCAGAAGTGAGATTCTGGTGCCACAGGAATACTGAAAAATGCATTCGTCAAATCAATCACAGAGAACCTGTGGGTGGTACCGCCCCCAACAGAGTAGTAACATTACGAACCACCGGGGCAAGAACTGCACCGTTCACAGGCCTTAAATCCTGGAACCAATCTCCAATCACCTGAAGGTTTTCTAACAGGCTAGATAGGGATGTTACAGGGTGATTCTGGAGAGGGAGTTAAAGCGCCATTAGCTAACAGGCTAGATAGGGATGTTACAGGGTGATTCTGGACAGGGAGTTAAAGCGCCATTAGCTAACAGGCTAGATAGGGATGTTACAGGGTGATTCTGGACAGGGAGTTAAGCGCCATTAGCTAACAGGCTAGATAGGGGTGTTACAGGGTGATTCTGGACAGGGAGTTAAAGCGCCATTAGCTAACAGGCTAGATAGGGGTGTTACAGGGTGATTCTGGACAGGGAGTTAAAGCGCCATTAGCTAACAGGCTAGATAGGGATGTTACAGGGTGATTCTGGACAGGGGAGTTAAAGCGCCATTAGCTAACAGGCTAGATAGGGATGTTACAGGGTGATTCTGGACAGGGAGTTAAAGCGCCATTAGCTAACAGGCTAGATAGGGGTGTTACAGGGTGATTCTGGACAGGGAGTTAAAGCGCCATTAGCTAACAGGCTAGATAGGGATGTTACAGGGTGATTCTGGACAGGGAGTTAAAGCGCCATTAGCTAACAGGCTAGATAGGGGTGTTACAGGGTGATTCTGGACAGGGAGTTAAAGCGCCATTAGCTAACAGGCTAGATAGGGGTGTTACAGGGTGATTCTGGACAGGGAGTTAAAGCGCCATTAGCTAACAGGCTAGATAGGGGTGTTACAGGGTGATTCTGGACAGGGAGTTAAAGCGCCATTAGCTAACAGGCTAGATAGGGGTGTTACAGGGTGATTCTGGACAGGGAGTTAAAGCGCCATTAGCTAACAGGCTAGATAGGGGTGTTACAGGGTGATTCTGGACAGGGAGTTAAAGCGCCATTAGCTAACAGGCTAGATAGGGGTGTTACAGGGTGATTCTGGACAGGGAGTTAAAGCGCCATTAGCTAACAGGCTAGATAGGGGTGTTACAGGGTGATTCTGGACAGGGAGTTAAAGCGCCATTAGCTAACAGGCTAGATAGGGGTGTTACAGGGTGATTCTGGACAGGGAGTTAAAGCGCCATTAGCTAACAGGCTAGATAGGGGTGTTACAGGGTGATTCTGGACAGGGAGTTAAAGCGCCATTAGCTAACAGGCTAGATAGGGGTGTTACAGGGTGATTCTGGACAGGGAGTTAAAGCGCCATTAGCTAACAGGCTAGATAGGGGTGTTACAGGGTGATTCTGGACAGGGAGTTAAAGCGCCATTAGCTAACAGGCTAGATAGGGGTGTTACAGGGTGATTCTGGACAGGGAGTTAAAGCGCCATTAGCTAACAGGCTAGATAGGGGTGTTACAGGGTGATTCTGGAGAGGGAGTTAAAGCGCCATTAGCTAACAGGCTAGATAGGGGTGTTACAGGGTGATTCTGGACAGGGAGTTAAAGCGCCATTAGCTAACAGGCTAGATAGGGGCGTTACAGGGTGATTCTGGACAGGGAGTTAAAGCGCCATTAGCTAACAGGCTAGATAGGGGCGTTACAGGGTGATTCTGGACAGGGAGTTAAAGCGCCATTAGCTAACAGGCTAGATAGGGGCGTTACAGGGTGATTCTGGACAGGGGAGTTAAAGCGCCATTAGCTAACAGGCTAGATAGGGATGTTACAGGGTGATTCTGGACAGGAGTTAAAGCGCCATTAGCTAACAGGCTAGATAGGGGTGTTACAGGGTGATTCTGGACAGGGAGTTAAAGCGCCATTAGCTAACAGGCTAGATAGGGGTGTTACAGGGTGATTCTGGACAGGGGAGTTAAAGCGCCATTAGCTAACAGGCTAGATAGGGGTGTTACAGGGTGATTCTGGAGAGGGAGTTAAAGCGCCATTAGCTAACAGGCTAGATAGGGATGTTACAGGGTGATTCTGGACAGGGGAGTTAAAGCGCCATTAGCTAACAGGCTAGATAGGGATGTTACAGGGTGATTCTGGACAGGGAGTTAAAGCGCCATTAGCTAACAGGCTAGATAGGGATGTTACAGGGTGATTCTGGACAGGGAGTTAAAGCGCCATTAGCTAACAGGCTAGATAGGGATGTTACAGGGCGATTCTGGACAGGGAGTTAAAGCGCCATTAGCTAACAGGCTAGATAGGGATGTTACAGGGTGATTCTGGAGAGGGAGTTAAAGCGCCATTAGCTAACAGGGATGCATGAACAGCAGTAATACCTGCTATTGCCTCCCTACTGAGTGGATACTGTGCTCTAGATGGGCGCCTGGTATCTTTAGGAGTGACCACCATTGGCTCAGCTCCCTTCATTCTCCCAAAATCATATTTGTCCCTTGCCCATAGGCATTCAGGGACCCCTCTCAGGAGGGGGTGAGTCTTCACTCAACGACACCGCTAGAGAAAGAAACCTGATCAACACCATGCAGACCCTTCTGAGTCGGCGTTTCCCAGCTGAGTGGCTAACAACATGTCAGTGTGCTGAGTGAATAAGTCGACCCTTCTGAGTCGGCGTTTCCCAGCTGAGTGGCTAACAACATGTCAGTGTGCTGAGTGAATAAGTCGACCCTTCTGAGTTGGCGTTTCCCAGCTGAGTGGCTAACAACATGTCAGTGTGCTGAGTGAATAAGTCGACCCTTCTGAGTTGGCGTTTCCCAGCTGAGTGGCTAACAACATGTCAGTGTGCTGAGTGAATAAGTCGACCCTTCTGAGTTGGCGTTTCCCAGCTGAGTGGCTAACAACATGTCAGTGTGCTGAGTGAATAAGTCGACCCTTCTGAGTTGGCGTTTCCCAGCTGAGTGGCTAACAACATGTCAGTGTGCTGAGTGAATAAGTCGACCCTTCTGAGTTGGCGTTTCCCAGCTGAGTGGCTAACAACATGTCAGTGTGCTGAGTGAATAAGTCGACCCTTCTGAGTTGGCGTTTCCCAGCTGAGTGGCTAACAACATGTCAGTGTGCTGAGTGAATAAGTCGACCCTTCTGAGTTGGCGTTTCCCAGCTGAGTGGCTAACAGCATGTCAGTGTGCTGAGTGAATAAGTCGACCCTTCTGAGTTGGCGTTTCCCAGCTGAGTGGCTAACAACATGTCAGTGTGCTGAGTGAATAAGTCGACCCTTCTGAGTTGGCGTTTCCCCAGCTGAGTGGCTAACAACATGTCAGTGTGCTGAGTGAATAAGTCGACCCTTCTGAGTTGGCGTTTCCCAGCTGAGTGGCTAACAACATGTCAGTGTGCTGAGTGAATAAGTCGACCCTTCTGAGTTGGCGTTTCCCAGCTGAGTGGCTAACAACATGTCAGTGTGCTGAGTGAATAAGTCGACCC
Organism: Salmo salar; assembly: GCF_905237065.1. NCBI lineage: Eukaryota > Metazoa > Chordata > Actinopteri > Salmoniformes > Salmonidae > Salmo > Salmo salar. Next base: position 5,688 of record NW_025548620.1, read on the forward strand.
TTCTGAGTTGGCGTTTCCCAGCTGAGTGGCTAACAACATGTCAGTGTGCTGAGTGAATAAGTCGACCCATCAGGCGCATCTCCCAGTCTGTAGCATCAACCAAGCATTTCATCCAAATTCCAGTATCCGCCCATTCTACTACCGTCTGATTTAGCCAGGGACGCATGTGGTGCGCTATCCTCAAACAGGAAGAGAGGTCTTTCTGTGCATGGGGGTTAGATGAAACCCCCTAAAAGCACAGAGATCACTGCTACAGTATAAACCCTCACACTGCACTGACTCATCCTGTAATGTAGAACACAGCCATTGTTTCTCATAATGGAGATCTCTTGTCAATGGTGAGAAAACGGAAGGTGTAATGTAACCCCGCGTCAGACATGAAACTGCCCTCGTGGCCCCAACGGGTTTTGGCCGTGGAGAAAACACGAGCAATATCGGGACGCATCATCGTCAACATCCCATGCACAATACCAGTCACAAAACTCACGACATTTTAACATCGATTGCTCCCCCTCTTCGTCCTCTTCCTCGTGAATAACGGTTAAACCCACGTTCGGCCACACGTTATGTCGACGCCCAGTTTACACAGGAAGTCCCTGCCCGTCAGATTGACTGGACAGCGGTCAGAGTAGAGAAATTAATGTTGACACAACTCCTCACAAAAAGGAGACAAGCAGAGGCAACGTTACCTGCTCTCTGAATGGGAGGCCTGAAGCCCCCTACAGACAGGCAACGTTACCTGCTCTCTGAATGGGAGGCCTGAAGCCCCCTACAGACAGGCAACGTTACCTGCTCTCTGAATGGGAGGCCTGAAGCCCCTACAGACAGGCAACGTTACCTGCTCTCTGAATGGGAGGCCTGAAGCCCCCTACAGACAGGCAACGTTACCTGCTCTCTGAATGGGAGGCCTGAAGCCCCTACAGACAGGCAACGTTACCTGCTCTCTGAATGGGAGGCCTGAAGCCCCCTACAGACAGGCAACGTTACCTGCTCTCTGAATGGGAGGCCTGAAGCCCCTACAGACAGGCAACGTTACCTGCTCTCTGAATGGGAGGCCTGAAGCCCCTACAGACAGGCAACGTTACCTGCTCTCTGAATGGGAGGCCTGAAGCCCCTACAGACAGGCAACGTTACCTGCTCTCTGAATGGGAGGCCTGAAGCCCCTACAGACAGGCAACGTTACCTGCTCTCTGAATGGGAGGCCTGAAGCCCCTACAGACAGGCAGAGGCAACGTTACCTGCTCTCTGAATGGGAGGCCTGAAACCCCTACAGACAGGCAACGTTACCTGCTCTCTGAATGGGAGGCCTGAAGCCCCTACAGACAGGCAACGTTACCTGCTCTCTGAATGGGAGGCCTGAAGCCCCCCTACAGACAGGCAACGTTACCTGCTCTCTGAATGGGAGGCCTGAAGCCCCTACAGACAGGCAACGTTACCTGCTCTCTGAATGGGAGGCCTGAAGCCCCGAGAGCTTTGACTGTTTCACTAGACATGGGAGGTTGTTGTCATAGCCTCGCAGGTAATGACAGACACAGCAGCCCCAGTATCAACAAGAAATATTAGTGACTCACCATTGATCCAAGCCTCCACGGTTGGCTCTACTCTCGGAAAGGTGTGACACTTTAAAAACAAATGCTCTGTCTCCTCATCCCGTCAATACTCCTCCTCCTGTCCCTGTAGAGACACGCCTCTCCGTCCTGGCCCGTTAGACGGTCCTTCAGCGGGGGAGTCAGCTGGGAGTTCCCCTCCGTCCTGGTCCGTAGACGGTCCTTCAGCGGGGGGAGTCAGCTGGGTGTTCCCCCTCCGTCCTGGCCCGTAGACGGTCCTTCAGCGGGGGGAGTCAGCTGGGGGTTTCCCCTCCTTCCTGGTCCGTAGACGGTCCTTCAGCGGGGGGAGTCAGCTAGGGTTCCCCCTCCTTCCTGGTCCGTAGACGGTCCTTCAGCGGGGGGAGTCACCTGGGGGTGCTCCTCCGTCCTCACTTTCCTCACTGGAGCTTGTTGGTCTTCATTCCCTTCTGGCGCGCTCCCCCCACCGCGCCTCCAGTGGGACTGGCCAGGGTCACTCCGGACCCTTTCAGGACTTCAGCCAGGCTCCGTGGTGCTGGGAGAGACAGGGGGAGGTTGTAGTGGTCTGGGAGAGACAGGGGGGAGGTTGTAGTGGTGCTGGGAGAGACAGGGGGAGGTTGTAGTGGTCCTGTATCCGGCGGACCAGCAGGAGGCGGCAGAGGAGGAGGGAGGTCCAGCAACACTGGGTAGAGAGTTTGAGGAGTAGAGTAGAGAGGGGGGACAGTCTCTGTATGCATCATCCTTCCTATTCCTTCTCACTGCTTCATCCCCTTCTATATTATTATATAGTTAATATATGTATTACTTTCCAAAATAGTGTTTAAAATTCTAAAAACTGGCAGTTATGAATATTAACTGAACATTATTGTATGTAGATTCTTTCAATAGCACTCTGTGACTATGATTTCTCTCAAAACTGTGATTCCTAAAAAATGTGTCCAGGGATTTGATCAACGGCGTCAAGTTTGACCTGCAAGATCTGACAGAATGGTTGTTTTTATTGGGGATTTTCAAATGAATCCTTTTCCAAATGTTCACAAATGAATCCTTTTCCAAATGTTCACAAATGTTTGTATTTAACTTTTACTTTAAGAGGTAGAAATATTTCTGTTTTGAGAATTTGTTGTTAATTCCATCAGTGGCTTCACAGATGGCTAACACCCTTCTTTAGGATCGGTGGGTCCCCCCACGGGACGGTTGAGCTAACTTAGGCTAATGCCATTAGCATGAGGTTGTAAGTAACAGGAACATTTCCCAGGACATAGACATATCTGATATTGGCAGAAAGCTTAAATTCTTGTTAATCTAACTGCACTGTCCAATTACCAGTAGCTATTACAGTGAAAGAATACCATGCTATTGTTTGAGGAGAGTGCACAGTTTTGAACTTGAAAAGTTACTAATAAACAAAGTAGGCACATTTAGGCAGTCTAGATAAAACATTTTGAACAGAAATACAATTGTTCATTGGATCAGTCTAAAACTTTGCACTTACACTGCTGCCATCTAGTGGCCAAAATCTAAATTGCACCTGGGCTGGAATAATACAGTATGGCCTTTCTCTTGCATTTCAAAGATGACGGTACAAAAAAAAAAACGTTTTTGTTTTTCTTTCAAATGGTATCAGGAATATGCATATCCTTGCTTCAGGGCCTGAGCTACAGGCAGTTAGATTTGGGTATGTCATTTTAGGCGAAAATTTAAAAAAAAAGAGTCCAATCCTTAGATCGAATTTCTTTGTCAATATTCTGAACAGATATTACCACTGTTCTGCAACATATGTTTCAACTGTTCAAGCATTTGATTCAGAGCATTAAACACTGTTGTGCCTAAACTAGTCCTGCATTGGCTGTGTTAGACCTTCGGGATAATGTTTGCTTTATAAATGTTGTTTTATGTTCTGGATCTAGAAAACACACCGAAAGGCAGCACATCGTTGGTTCTTAATGGACAGAAATGTGCACGTGAGAGCGATTCAATTATGCATTTAATAAAAACAGCTGCACCTACAAACTTAGTCAATGCGACATTTTTTTTAAGCACACAGTGGTCACTTTATGGACCCTACAGTCTCGTTTTAATCCGACGTCTAGAATTTGAGCTAGGTAGGCGCAGAAAAAATACTCTGAAAACTCAGTTGCTGACGACCCTCTTAAAAACCCGGTATGAGGTTCTCTTTAACGGTTGGACGACTCATCAGGAGAGGCGGGGAGTGGGTATGAGGTTCTCTTTAACGGTTGGACGACTCATCAGGAGAGGCGGGGAGTGGGTATGAGGTTCTCTTTAACGGTTGGACGACTCATCAGGAGAGGCGGGGAGTGGGTATGAGGTTCTCCTTAACGGTTGGACGACTCATCAGGAGAGGCGGGGAGTGGGTATGTGGTTCTCTTTAACGGTTGGACGACTCATCAGGAGAGGCGGGGAGTGGGTATGAGGTTCTCCTTAACGGTTGGACGACTCATCAGGAGAGGCGGGGAGTGGGTATGAGGTTCTCCTTAACGGTTGGACGACTCATCAGGAGAGGCGGGGAGTGGGTATGAGGTTCTCTTTAACGGTTGGACGACTCATCAGGAGAGGCGGGGAGTGGGTATGAGGTTCTCCTTAACGGTTGGACGACTCATCAGGAGAGGCGGGGAGTGGGTATGAGGTTCTCCTTAACGGTTGGACGACTCATCAGGAGAGGCGGGGAGTGGGCTGTATTCCTCCAATCAAGTTGATTCGCACATGTTCATCCACGTTGGTGTCATATTGGTGTAGATATGGATTTAACATTGAGCTTCAATCAATCCCTATTAATATTATGAAATCATTATATTTCTATATTATTATATTACTATATTATTATTATATTACTATTATATTATTATATTACTATTGTATTATTATTATATTACTATTCTATTATTATATTACTATTCTATTATTATATTACTATTATATTATTATATTACTATTGTATTATTATTATATTACTATTCTATTATTATATTACTATTCTATTATTATATTACTATTCTATTATTATATCACTATTATATTATTATATTACTATTCTATTATTATATTACTATTATATTATTATATTACTATTCTATTATTATATTACTATTGTATTACTATATTATTATTATATTATTATATTACTATTATATTATTATATTACTATATTATATGACTAATATTATTATATTACCATTATATTATTATATTACTATATTACTATATTATATTTCTATATTATTATATTACTATTATATTCTTATATTACTATATTATATTTCTATATTATTATGTTAATATTATATTATTATATTACTATTATATTATTATTATATTACTATTGTATTATTATATTACTATTATATTACTATATTATTATATTACTATTATATTATTATTATATTATTATTATATTATTATATTACTATTATATTTCTATATTATTATATTACTATTATATTTCTATATTATTATATTACTATTATATTATTATTATATTACTATTATATTATTATATTACTATTCTATTATTATATTACTATTGTATTACTATATTATTATTATATTATTATATTACTATTATATTATTATTATATTACTATTATATTATTATATTACTATATTATATGACTAATATTATTATATTACCATTATATTATTATATTACTATATTATTATTATATTACTATATTACTATTCTATTATTATATTACTATTATATTATTATATTACTATTGTATTACTATATTATTATTATATTATTATATTACTATTATATTATTATTATATTACTATTATATTATTATATTACCATTATATTATTATATTACTATATTATTATATTACTATTCTATTATTATATTACTATTATATTATTATATTACTATTGTATTACTATATTATTATTATATTATTATATTACTATTATATTATTATTATATTACTATTATATTATTATATTACTATATTATATGACTAATATTATTATATTACCATTATATTATTATATTACTATATTATATTTCTATATTATTATATTACTGTTATATTATTATATTACTATTATATTATTATTATATTTCTATATTATTATATTACTGTTATATTATTATTATATTTCTATATTATTATATTGTTATTATATTTCTATATTATTATATTACTATTATATTCTTATATTACTATATTATATTTCTATATTATTATGTTAATATTATATTATTATATTACTATATTATATTTCTATATTATTATATTACTATTATATTCTTATATTACTATATTATATTTCTATATTATTATGTTAATATTATATTATTATATTACTGTTATATTATTATATTACTGTTATATTACTATTATATTTCTATATTATTATATTACTATTATATTACTATTATATTATTATTATATTTCTATATTATTATATTTCTATATTATTATATTACTATTATATTATTATTATATTTCTATATTATTATATTACTGTTATATTATTATATTACTATTATATTATTATTATATTTCTATATTATTATATTACTATTATATTATTATTATATTTCTATATTATTATATTACTATTATATTATTATTATATTTCTATATTATTATATTACTGTTATATTATTATTATATTTCTATATTATTATATTACTATTATATTCTTATATTACTATATTATATTTCTATATTATTATGTTAATATTATATTATTATATTACTGTTATATTACTATTATATTTCTATATTATTATATTACTATTATATTACTATTATATTATTATTATATTTCTATATTATTATATTTCTATATTATTATATTACTATTATATTATTATTATATTTCTATATTATTATATTTCTATATTATTATATTACTGTTATATTATTATATTATTATTATATTTCTATATTATTATATTACTATTATATTATTATTATATTTCTATATTATTATATTTCTATATTATTATATTACTGTTATATTATTATATTATTATTATATTTCTATATTATTATATTACTATTATATTATTATTATATTTCTATATTATTATATTACTATTATATTATTATTATATTTCTATATTATTATATTTCTATATTATTATATTACTGTTATATTATTATATTATTATTATATTTCTATATTATTATATTACTATTATATTATTATTATATTTCTATATTATTATATTTCTATATTATTATATTACTGTTATATTATTATATTATTATTATATTTCTATATTATTATATTACTATTATATTATTATTATATTTCTATATTATTATATTACTATTATATTATTATTATATTTCTATATTATTATATTTCTATATTATTATATTACTGTTATATTATTATATTATTATTATATTTCTATATTATTATATTACTATTATATTATTATTATATTTCTATATTATTATATTTCTATATTATTATATTACTGTTATATTATTATATTACTATTATATTTCTATATTATTATATTACTATTATATTACTATTATATTATTATTATATTTCTATATTATTATATTTCTATATTATTATATTTCTATATTATTATATTTCTATATTATTATATTTCTATATTATTATATTTCGAGGATAAGTGCGTGCTGGGTATCGTTCCCAAAATCTGAACTGTTTCGTATGTGTGTGTGTGTGTGTGTGTGTGTGTGTGTGTGTGTGTGTGTGTGTGTGTGTGTGTGTGTGTGTGTGTGTGTGTGTGTGTCCATCCCTGCATCCATTTGCTTGTGGTTTGTGACAGAGTGAGACTAGTAATAATTTGTAACGGTTAAAGACAGACAGACAGACAGACAGACAGACGTCTCACCTCAGAGTAGGAGGAGTGGAAGGAAAAGCAGGCTCTGGACAGACAGACAGACAGACAGACAGGCAGACAGACAGACAGACAGACGTCTCACCTCAGAGTAGGAGGAGTGGAAGGAAAAGCAGGCTCTGGACAGACAGACAGACAGACAGACAGACAGGCAGGCAGGCAGGCAGACAGACAGACAGGCAGACAGGCGTCTCACCTCAGAGTAGGAGGAGTGGAAGGAAAAGCAGGCTCTGTAGGAACTGGCACCTGTCCTGGAAACATTCCACATCTGGGTAAGATTGTTTCTCTCTCTCTCTCTCTGTGTGTGTGTGTGTGTGTGTGTGTGTGTGTGTGTGTGTGTGTGTGTGTGTGTGTGTGTGTGTGTGTGTGTGTGTGTGTATCAGCTGGCAGGAACAGGAGTGTTGGCTGTAGGGCTGTGGCTGCGTTTTGACTCTCGGACTGAGGGACTGTTCAGTGGAGAGGACTCTCCTGTTGTCTTCTTCACCGGTAAGACTGAGCTCTCACCCCTATACCCTAACCCCTAACCCCTACACCCTCACCCCTACGCCCTAACCCCTACACCCTCACCCCTACACCCTAACCCCTACCCCTACACCCTCACCCCTACGCCCTAACCCCTACAACCCCTACACCCTCACCCCTACACCCTAACCCTAACCCCTACACCCTAACCCCTAACCCCTACACCCTAACCCCTAACCCCTACACCCTAACCCCTACACCCTAACCCCTACACCCTAACCCCTACGCCCTAACCCCTACACCCTAACCCCTACACCCTAACCCCTACGCCCTAACCCCTACACCCTCACCCCTACACCCTAACCCCTACCCCTACACCCTCACCCCTACGCCTAACCCCTACACCTCACCCCTACACCCTAACCCCTACACCATAACCCCTACCCCTACACCCTCACCCCTACGCCATAACCCCTAACCCCTACACCCTAACCCCTAACCCCTACACCCTAACCCTAACCCCTACACCCTAACCCCTACACCCTAACCCCTACACCCTAACCCCTACGCCCTAACCCCTACACCTCACCCCTACACCTCACCCCTAACCCCTACCCCTACGCCCTAACCCCTACACCCTAACCCCTACACCCTAACCCCTAACCCCTACCCCTACGCCCTAACCCCTACACCCTAACCCCTACACCCTCACCCCTACACCCTAACCCCTACACCCTAACCCCTAACCCCTACACCCTCACCCCTACGCCCTAACCCCTACACCCTCACCCCCTACACCATAACCCCTACACCCTAACCCCTAACCCCTACACCCAAACCCCTACACCATAACCCCTACACCCTCACCCCTACACCCTAACCCCTACACCCTAACCCCTACACCCTCACCCCTACACCCTAACCCCTACACCCTCACCCCTACACCCTAACCCCTAACCCCTACACCCTAACCCCTACACCCTAACCCCTAACCCCTAACCCCTACACCCTAACCCCTACACCCTAGCCCCCTACAGCCTAACCCCTAACCCCTACACCCTAACCCCTACACCCTAACCCCTAACCCCTACACCCTAACCCTTACACTCTAACCCCTACACCCTCACCCTCACCCCCTACACCCTAACCCTTACACCCTAACCCCTACACCTCACCCTCACCCCTATACCCTAACCCCTACACCCTCACCCCTACACCCTAACCCCTACACCCTCACCCTCACCCCTACACCCTAACCCCTACACCCTCACCCCTACACCCTAACCCCTACACCCTAACCCCTACACCCTCACCCCTACACCCTAACCCTCACCCCTACACCCTAACCCCTACACCCTAACCCCTACACCCTCACCCCTACACCCTCACCCCTACACCCTAACCCCTACACCTCACCCTACACCCTACACCTCACCCCTACACCCTAACCCTACACCCTCACCCCCTACACCATAACCCCTACACCCTAACCCCTACACCCTAACCCCCTACACCCTAACCCCTAACCCCTACACCCTAACCCCTACACCCTAGCCCCTACAGCCTAGCCCCTAACCCCTAACCCCTACACCCTAACCCCTACACCCTAACCCCTAACCCCTACACCCTAACCCCGAACCCGTACACCCTAACCCCTACACCCAACACCATAAGCCCTACACCCAAACCCCTACACCCTAACCCCTATACCCTAATCCCTACACCCTAACCCCTACACCATAACCCCTACACCCTTACCCCTAACCCCTATACCTTAAATCCTAACCATAACCCCTACACCCTAACCCCTACATCCTAACCCCTACAGCCTAACCCCTACACCCTAACCCCTAACCCCTACAGCCTAAAATATCTCCTCTCAGCTAGTGGTATCATCAGCTGCTATATCACCAGGGTTACAGAGGGCTGCTATATCACCAGGGTTACAGAGGGCTGCTATATCACCAGGGTTACAGAGGGCTGCTATATCACCAGGGTTACAGAGGGCTGCTATATCACCAGGGTTACAGAGGGCTGCTATATCACCAGGGTTACAGAGGGCTGCTATATCACCAGGGTTACAGAGGGCTGCTATATCACCAGGGTTACAGAGGGCTGCTATATCACCAGGGTTACAGAGGGCTGCTATATCACCAGGGTTACAGAGGGCTGCTATATCACCAGGGTTACAGAGGGCTGCTATATCACCAGGGTTACAGAGGGCTGCTATATCACCAGGGTTACAGAGGGCTGCTATATCACCAGGGTTACAGAGGGCTGCTATATCACCAGGGTTACAGAGGGCTGCTATATCACCAGGGTTACAGAGGGCTGCTATATCACCAGGGTTACAGAGGGCTGCTATATCACCAGGGTTACAGAGGGCTGCTATATCACCAGGGTTACAGAGGAATGGCAGCCATGTTAATAACTGTCTCAGAATCCGTTAGTGGGAGGAGTTGTTGTTCTGACATCACAATGATCTGTTGACCAAGACATCACTTCCTCTGCAACAAACAAGGGTGTGTGTGTGTGTGTGTGTGTGTGTGTGTGTGTGTGTGTGTGTGTGTGTGTGTGTGTGTGTGTGTGTGTGTGTGTGTGTCCATCCCTGCATCCATTTGCTTGTGGTTTGTGACAGAGTGAGACTAGAGAAAAACTTTCAACATCAGACTTAATAATTTGTAACGGTTAAAGCAGTTATTCACTGTGTGGTGTGGTGTATATATGGTGTATATATGGTGTATATGGTGTGTATATGGTGTATATGGTGTGTGTGGTGTGTGGTGTGTGTGTGGTGTGTATATGGTGTATATATGGTGTATATATGGTGTATATGGTGTGTATATGGTGTATATGGTGTGTGTGGTGTGTATATGGTGTATATATGGTGTATATATGGTGTATATGGTGTGTATATGGTGTATATGGTGTGTGTGGTGTGTGGTGTGTGGTGTGGTGTGTATATGGTGTATATATGGTGTATATATGGTGTATATGGTGTGTATATGGTGTGTGTGGTGTGTGGTGTGTGTGTGGTGTGTATATGGTGTATATATGGTGTATATATGGTGTATATGGTGTGTATATGGTGTATATGGTGTGTGTGGTGTGTGGTGTGTGGTGTGGTGTGTATATGGTGTATATATGGTGTATATATGGTGTATATGGTGTGTATATGGTGTATATGGGTGTGTGTGGTGTGTGGTGTGTGGTGTGGTGTGTATATGGTGTATATATGGTGTATATATAGTGTATATGGTGTGTATATGGTGTATATGGTGTGTGTGGTGTGTGGTGTGTGTGTGGTGTGTATATGGTGTATATATGGTGTATATATGGTGTATATGGTGTGTATATGGTGTATGTGGTGTGTGTGTGTATGTGTGTATGGTGTGTGTACGGCGTGTGTATGTGGTGTGTGTGGTGTGTGTGTGTGTGTGTGTGTATGTGTGTATGGTGTGTGTACGGCGTGTGTATGTGGTGTGTGTGGTGTGTGTGTGTGTGTATGTGTGTATGGTGTGTGTACGGCGTGTGTATGTGGTGTGTGTGGTGTGTGTGTGTGTATGTGTGTATGGTGTGTGTACGGTGTGTGTGTGTGGTGTGTGTGTGTGTGTGTGTGTGTGTGTGGTGTGTGTATATGGTGTGTATATGGTGTGTGTATGGTGTGTATATGGTGTGTATATTGTGTGTATATGGTGTGTATGGTGTGTATATGGTGTGTGTATGTGGTGTGTGTATATGGTGTGTGTGGTGTGTGTATATGGTGTGTATATGGTGTATATATGGTGTATATATGGTGTATATGGTGTGTATATGGTGTATATGTGGTGTATATGGTGTGTATATGGTGTATATGGTGTGTATGGTGTATATGGTGGATATATGGTGTATATGGTGTGTATATGGTGTGTATATGGTGTATATGGTGTATATGGTGTATATGGTGTGTATATGGTGTGGGATCCATAGGTGTGTATATGGTGTGTATATGGTGTATATATAGTATGTATATGGTGTATATGGTGTATATGGTGTGTATATGGTGTGGGATCCATAGGTGTGTATATGGTGTGTATATGGTGTATATATGGTGTGTATATGGTGTATATGGTGTATATGGTGTGTATATGGTGTGGGACCCATAGGTGTGTATATGGTGTGTATATCAAATCAAATCAAATGTATTTTTATATAGCCCTTCGTACATCAGCCGATATCTCAAAGTGCTGTACAGAAACCCAGCCTAAAACCCCAAACAGCAAGCAAAGCATGTGAAAGAAGCACGGTGGCTAGGAAAAACTCCCTAGGAAAAACTCCCTAGAAAGGCCAAAAACCTAGGAAGAAACCTAGAGAGGAACCAGGCTATGAGGGGTGGCCAGTCCTCTTCTGGCTGTGCAGGGTGGATATTATAACAGAACATGGTCAAGATGTTAAAATGTTAAAATGTTCATAAATGACCAGCATGGTCAAATAATAAAGATCATAGTAGTTGTCGAGGGTGCAACAAGCACGTCCGGTGAACAGGTCAGGGTTCCATAGCCGCAGGCAGAACAGTTGAAACTGGAGCAGCAGCACGGCCAGGTGGACTGGGGACAGCAAGGAGTCATCATACCAGGTAGTCCTGAGGCATGGTCCTAGGGCTCAGGTCCTCCGAGAGAAAGACAGAAAGAGAGAAAGAGAGAATTAGAGAGAGCATATTTAAATTCACACAGGACACCGGATAAGACAAGAGAAATACTCCAGATGTAACAGACTGACCCTAGCCCCCGACACATAAACTACTGCAGCATAAATACTGGAGGCTGAGACAGGAGGGATCAGAAGACACTGTGGCCCCATCCGATGATACCCCGGACAGGGCCAAACAGGCAGGATATAACCCCACCCACTTTGCCAAAGCACAGCCCCACACCACTAGAGGGATGTCTCCAACCACCAACTTACCGTCCTAAGACAAGGCCGAGTATAGCCCACAACGATCTCCGCCATGGCACAACCCAAGGGGGGGCGCCAACCCAGACAGGAAGACCACGTCAGTGACTCAACCCACTCAAGTGACGCACCCCTCCCATGGACGGCATGGAAGAACACCAGTAGGCCAGTGACTCAGCCCCTGTAAAAGGGTTAGAGGCAGAGAATCCCAGTGGAGAGAGGGGAACCGGCAAGGCAGAGACAGCAAGGGCGGTTCGTTGCTCCAGAGCCTTTCCGTTCACCTTCACACCCCTGGGCCAGACTATACTTAATCATAGGACCTACTGAAGAGATAAGTCTTCAGTAAAGATTTAAAGGTTGAGACTGAGTCTGCGTCTCTCACATTGGTAGGCAGACCATTCCATAAAAATGGAGCTCTATAGGAGAAAGCCCTACCTCCAGCCGTTTGCTTAGAAATTCTAGGGACAATTAGGAGGCCTGCGTCTTGTGACCGTAGCGTACGTGTAGGTATGTACGGCAGGACCAAATCGGAAAGATAGGTAGGAGCAAGCCCATGTAATGCTCTGTAGGTTAGCAGTAAAACCTTGAAATCAGCCCTTGCCTTAACAGGAAGCCAGTGTAGGGAGGCTAGCACTGGAGTAATATGATCAAATTTTTTGGTTCTAGTCAGGATTCTAGCAGCCGTATTTAGCACTAACTGAAGTTTATTTAGTGCTTTATCCGGTAGCCGGAAAGTAGAGCATTGCAGTAGTCCAGCCTAGAAGTAACAAAAGCATGGATACATTTTTCTACGTCATTTTTGGACAGAAAGTTTCTGATTTTTGCAATGTTACGTAGATGGAAAAAAGCTGTCCTTGAAACAGTCTTGATATGTTCTTCAAAAGAGAGATCAGGGTCCACAGTAACGCCGAGGTCCTTTACAGTTTTATTTGAGACGACTGTACAACCATCCAGATTAATTGTCAGATTCAACAGAAGATCTCTTTGTTTCTTGGGACCTAGAACAAGCATCTCTGTTTTGTCCGAGTTTAAAAGTAGAAAGTTTGCAGCCATCCACTTCTTTATGTCTGAAACACAGGCTTCTAGCGAGGGCAATTTTGGGGCTTCACCATGTTTCATTGACATGTACAGCTGTGTGTCGTCCGCATAGCAGTGAAATTTAACATTATGTTTTCGAATGACATCCCCAAGAGGTAAAATATATAGTGAAAACAATAGTGGTCCTAAAACGGAACCTTGAGGAACACCGACATTTACAGTTGATTTGTCAGAGGACAAACCATTCACAGAGACAAACTGATATCTTTCCGACAGATAAGATCTAAACCAGGCCAGAACTTGTCCATGTAGACCAATTTGGGTTTCCAATCTCTCCAAAAGAATGTGGTGATCGATGGTATCAAAAGCGGCACTAAGATCTATATGGTGTGTATGGTGTATATGGTGTATATATGGTGTATATGGTGTGGGATCCATAGGTGTGTATATAGTGTATATGGTGTATATATGGTGTATATGGTGTATATATGGTGTATATGGTGTATATATGGTGTATATGGTGTATATGTGGTGTATGTATGGTGTATATATGGTGTATATATGGTGTATATGGTGTATGTGCTGTGTGGTCCATAGGTGTGTATATGGTGTATATGGTGTGTATATGGTGTGTATATGGTGTATATATGGCGTATATGGTGTATACGGTGTATATATGGTGTATATATGGTGCATATGGTGTATGTGGTGTATATATGGTGTATGTGCTGTGTGGTCCATAGGTGTATACATGGTGTATATGGTGTGTATATGGTGTATATATGGTGTATGTGCTGTGTGGTCCATAGGTGTGTATATGGTGTATATGGTGTATATATGGTGTATATGGTGTGTATATGGTGTATATATGGTGTATGTGCTGTGTGGTCCATAGGTGTGTATATGGTGTATATGGTGTGTATATGGCGTATGTGGTGTATATGGTGTATATATGGTGTATGTGCTGTGTGGTCCATAGGTGTGTATATGGTGTATATGGTGTATATATGGTGTATATATGGTGTGTATATGGTGTATATATGGTGTATGTGCTGTGTGGTCCATAGGTGTATATATGGTGTATATATGGTGTATATGGTGTATATATGGTGTATATGCTGTGTGGTCCATAGGTGTATATATGGTGTATATGGTGTATATATGGTGTATATGGTGTATATATGGTGTATATATGGTGTATATGGTGTATATATGGTGTATATGGTGTATATATGGTGTAT
Source organism: Salmo salar (assembly GCF_905237065.1). NCBI lineage: Eukaryota > Metazoa > Chordata > Actinopteri > Salmoniformes > Salmonidae > Salmo > Salmo salar. The sequence continues at coordinate 20,781 of NW_025548620.1, forward strand.
GTGCTGTGTGGTCCATAAGTGTGTATATGGTGTATATGGTGTATATATGGTGTGTATATGGTGTATATGGTGTATATATGGTGTGTATATGGTGTATATATGGTGTGTATATGGTGTATATATGGTGTATATATGGTGTATGTGCTGTGTGGTCCATAGGTGTGTATATGGTGTATATATGGTGTATATGGTGTATATATGGTGTATTTGCTGTGTGGTCCATAGGTGTGTATATGGTGTATATATGGTGTATATGGTGTATATATGGTGTATGTGCTGTGTGGTCCTGATATGGTGTATATATGGTGTATATGGTGTATATATGGTGTGTATATGGTGTATATATGGTGTATATGGTGTATATATGGTGTATGTGCTGTGTGGTCCATAGGTGTGTATATGGTGTATATGGTGTATATATGGTGTATGTGCTGTGTGGTCCATAGGTGTGTATATGGTGTATATATGGTGTATATGGTGTATATATGGTGTATGTGCTGTGTGGTCCATAGGTGTGTATATGGTGTATATATGGTGTATATGGTGTATATATGGTGTATGTGCTGTGTGGTCCATAGGTGTGTATATGGTGTATATATGGTGTATATATGGTGTATGTGCTGTGTGGTCCATAGGTGTGTATATGGTGTGTATATGGTGTATATATGGTGTATATATGGTGTATGTGCTGTGTGGTCCATAGGTGTGTATATGGTGTATATATGGTGTATATGGTGTATATATGGTGTATGTGCTGTGTGGTCCATAGGTGTGTATATGGTGTATATATGGTGTATATATGGTGTATATATGGTGTATGTGCTGTGTGGTCCATAGGTGTGTATATGGTGTATATATGGTGTATATGGTGTATATATGGTGTATGTGCTGTGTGGTCCATAGGTGTGTATATGGTGTATATATGGTGTATGTGCTGTGTGGTCCATAGGTGTGTATATGGTGTATATATGGTGTATATGGTGTATATATGGTGTATGTGCTGTGTGGTCCATAGGTGTGTATATGGTGTATATATGGTGTATATGGTGTATATATGGTGTATGTGCTGTGTGGTCCATAGGTGTGTATATGGTGTATATGGTGTATATATGGTGTATGTGCTGTGTGGTCCATAGGTGTGTATATGGTGTATATATGGTGTATATGGTGTATATATGGTGTATGTGCTGTGTGGTCCATAGGTGTGTATATGGTGTATATATTATATGGTGTATATATGGTGTATGTGCTGTGTGGTCCATAGGTGTGTATATGGTGTATATATGGTGTATATGGTGTATATATGGTGTATGTGCTGTGTGGTCCATAGGTGTGTATATGGTGTATATATGGTGTATATGGTGTATATATGGTGTATGTGCTGTGTGGTCCATAGGTGTGTATATGGTGTATATATGGTGTATATGGTGTATATATGGTGTATGTGCTGTGTGGTCCATAGGTGTGTATATGGTGTATATATGGTGTATATGGTGTATATATGGTGTATGTGCTGTGTGGTCCATAGGTGTGTATATGGTGTATATATGGTGTATATGGTGTATATATGGTGTATGTGCTGTGTGGTCCATAGGTGTGTATATGGTGTATATATGGTGTATATATGGTGTATATATGGTGTATATATGGTGTATGTGCTGTGTGGTCCATAGGTGTGTATATGGTGTATATATGGTGTATATGGTGTATATATGGTGTATGTGCTGTGTGGTCCATAGGTGTGTATATGGTGTATATATGGTGTATATGGTGTATATATGGTGTATGTGCTGTGTGGTCCATAGGTGTGTATATGGTGTATATATGGTGTATATGGTGTATATATGGTGTATGTGCTGTGTGGTCCATAGGTGTGTATATGGTGTATATATGGTGTATATGGTGTATATATGGTGTATGTGCTGTGTGGTCCATAGGTGTGTATATGGTGTATATATGGTGTATGTGCTGTGTGGTCCATAGGTGTGTATATGGTGTATATATGGTGTAGTATATGGTGTATGTGCTGTGTGGTCCATAGGTGTGTATATGGTGTATATATGGTGTATATGGTGTATATATGGTGTATGTGCTGTGTGGTCCATAGGTGTGTATATGGTGTATATATGGTGTATATGGTGTATATATGGTGTATGTGCTGTGTGGTCCATAGGTGTGTATATGGTGTATATATGGTGTATATGGTGTATATATGGTGTATGTGCTGTGTGGTCCATAGGTGTGTATATGGTGTATATATGGTGTATATGGTGTATATGGTGTATGGTGTATATGGTGTATATATGGTGTATGTGCTGTGTGGTCCATAGGTGTGTATATGGTGTATATGGTGTATATATGGTGTATATGGTGTATATATGGTGTATGTGCTGTGTGGTCCATAGGTGTGTATATGGTGTGTATATGGTGTATATGGTGTATATATGGTGTATGTGCTGTGTGGTCCATAGGTGTGTATATGGTGTATATATGGTGTATATGGTGTATATATGGTGTATGTGCTGTGTGGTCCATAGGTGTGTATATGGTGTATATATGGTGTATATGGTGTATATATGGTGTATGTGCTGTGTGGTCCATAGGTGTGTATATGGTGTATATATGGTGTATATGGTGTATATATGGTGTATGTGCTGTGTGGTCCATAGGTGTGTACATTCTGATTGCTGCTGGGGCCTTGATGATGGTTGTTGGGTTCCTGGGCTGCTGTGGAGCCATCAAGGAATCCCCTGCATGCTCGGGCTGGTGAGGATCAGCCATGATGATGATGATGATGATGATGATGATGATGGAATACAATGACAACACACTTTCCATTGAAAGAGAAGCGCAAGACCTCACACCCTGTCTGTCTCTCTCTCCCCCTGTCTGTCTCCCCCTCCCCTGTCTGTCTCTCTCCTCTCCCCCTGTCTGTCTCTCGTTCTCCCCCTGTCTGTCTCTCGTTCTCCCCCTCTTCAGTTCTTCTTCTCCCTGTTGTTAATCTTTGGGGCGGAGGTAGCAGCAGGGATCTGGGGCCTCTCCAATAAAGATACGGTAACTCTCAGAGGCTATTTTACTGTTCGTTGTGCTGACTGTGTGGACAGAGCATCAGACCTTCTATTACAGCTCAATACAAAACCTTAGCATCTCTCCATTCTCATGTCTCTCCTCTCCCCTGTCTGTCTCTCTCCTCTCCCCTGTCTGTCTCTCTCCTCTCCCCTCTCTGTCTCTATTCTCTCCTCCTGTCTGTCTCCCCCTCCCCTCTCTGTCTCTCTTCTCTCCCCCTGTCTGTCTCTTCTCTCCCCGTCTGTCTCTCCTCTCCCCTCTCTGTCTCTCTTCTCTCCCCCTGTCTGTCTCTTCTCTCCCCGTCTGTCTCCCCCTCCCCTCTCTGTCTCTCTTCTCTCCCCTGTCTGTCTCTTCTCTCCCCCTCTCCGTCTCTCTTCTCTCCGCCTCTCTGTCTCTCTTCTCTCCCCCTGTCTGTCTCTCTCCTCTCCCCCTGTCTGTCTCTCTTCTCTCCTCCTGTCTGTCTCCCCCTCCCTCCCCTGTCTGTCTCCCCCTCCCCTCTCTGTCTCTCTTCTCTCCCCTGTCTGTCTCTTCTCTCCCCCTCTCTGTCTCTCTTCTCTCCCCCTCTCTGTCTCTCTTCTCTCCCCCTGTCTGTCTCTCTTCTCTCCCCCTGTCTGTCTCTCTCCTCTCCCCTCTCTGTCTCTATTCTCTCCTCCTGTCTGTCTCCCCTCCCCTCTCTGTCTCTCTTCTCTCCCCTGTCTGTCTCTCTTCTCTCCCCTGTCTGTCTCTCTCCTCTCCCCTCTCTGTCTCTATTCTCTCCTCCTGTCTGTCTCCCCCTCCCTCTCTGTCTCTCTTCTCTCCCCCTGTCTGTCTCTCTTCTCTCCCCTGTCTGTCTCTCTCCTCTCCCTCTCTGTCTCTATTCTCTCCTCCTGTCTGTCTCCCCCTTCCCTGTCTGTCTCTATTCTCTCCCCTGTCTGTCTCCCCCCTCCCCTCTCTGTCTCTCTTCTCTCCCCCTGTCTGTCTCTTCTCTCCCCCTCTCTGTCTCTCTTCTCTCCCCCTGTCTGTCTCTCTTCTCTCCCCTGTCTGTCTCTCTCCTCTCCCCTCTCTGTCTCTATTCTCTCCTCCTGTCTGTCTCCCCCTTCCCTGTCTGTCTCTATTCTCTCCCCTGTCTGTCTCCCCTCCCCTCTCTGTCTCTCTCCTCTCCCCTGTCTGTCTCTCTTCTCTCCCCCTGTCTGTCTCTCTCCTCTCCCTCTCTGTCTCTCTTCTCTCCTCCTGTCTGTCTCCCCTTCCCTGTCTGTCTCTATTCTCTCCCCCTGTCTGTCTCCCCCTTCCCTGTCTGTCTCTATTCTCTCCCCTGTCTGTCTCCCCCTCCCCTCTCTGTCTCTCTCCCCACCCCCTGTCTGTCTCCCCTTCCCTCTCTGTCTAGGTGGTGGAAGACATCACAGAGTTCTACAAGCAGACTTACACTAACTACATGAGCACCAAGCAGGAGGCCTTGAAGGAGACATTACGCCTTATACACTTTGGAGTGAGTACACACACACACACACACACACACACACACCACACACACACGCACACACACACACACACCACACACACACACACACACACACACACCACGCACGCACGCACGCACACACACACACACACACACACACACACACACACACGCACGCACGCACGCACGCACACGCACACACACCACACACACACACACACACACACACACACACACACCACACACGCACACACGCACGCACGCACACAACTCTAACATAACAGTCCAGTGTCTGTCTGTCTGTCTGTCTGTCTGTTCAGTAACACCTCCTAACCCTAACCTGTCTGTCTGTCTGTCTGTCTGCCTGCCTGCCTGTCTGTCTGTCTGTCTGTCTGTCTGTCTGTCTGTCTGTCTGTCTGTTCAGTAACACCTCCTAACCCTAACCTGTCTGTCTGTCTGTCTGTCTGCCTGCCTGCCTGCCTGCCTGCCTGTCTGTCTGTCTGTCTGTCTGTCTGTCTGTCTGCCTGCCTGTCTGTCTGTCTGTCTGTCTGTCTGTCTGTACTGTCTGTCTGTCTGCCTGCCTGCCTGCCTGCCTGCCTGCCTGCCTGTCTGTCTGCCTGCCTGTCTGTCTGTCTGTCTGTCTGCCTGCCTGTCTGTCAAAGTGTAAAGTGGAACTAAAATGGTGTTGTCGGTGTTTCCCTGGGGCAGCTGAACTGCTGCGGCCTGACAGGCACGATGATTGACAGCGCCAGGGAGACCTGCCCAAAGAAGGAAGGACTGGAGGCTCTGATTACCACGGTAACAAACATAACCCCTACAGCAACAACTATTTGAGTGACGAGCTATTATATTGGAGGGTAGAAGTGTATATTGGAGGGTAGAAGTGTATATTGGAGGGTAGAAGTGTATATTATAGGGTAGAAGTGTACATTGGAGGGTAGAAGTGTATATTGGAGGGTAGAAGTGTATATTATAAGGTAGAAGTGTATATTATAGGGTAGAAGTGTATATTGGAGGGTAGAAGTGTATATTGGAGGGTAGAAGTGTATATTATAGGGTAGAAGTGTATATTATAAGGTAGAAGTGTATATTATAGGGTAGAAGTGTATATTATAGGGTAGAAGTGTATATTATAAGGTAGAAGTGTATATTATAGGGTAGAAGTGTATATTGGAGGGTAGAAGTGTATATTGGAGGGTAGAAGTGTATATTATAGGGTAGAAGTGTATATTATAAGGTAGAAGTGTATATTATAGGGTAGAAGTGTATATTATAGGGTAGAAGTGTATATTATAAGGTAGAAGTGTACATTGGAGGGTAGAAGTGTATATTGGAGGGTAGAAGTGTATATTGGAGGGTAGAAGTGTATATTATAGGGTAGAAGTGTATATTATAAGGTAGAAGTGTATATTATAAGGTAGAAGTGTATATTATAGGGTAGAAGTGTATATTATAAGGTAGAAGTGTATATTATAAGGTAGAAGTGTATATTATAGGGTAGAAGTGTATATTATAAGGTAGAAGTGTATATTATAAGGTAGAAGTGTATAATGGAGAGTAGAAGTGTATTTTTATTTATTTTTCACCGTTATTTAACCAGGTAGGCCAGTTGAGTTCTCATTTGCAACTGCGACCTGGCCAAGATAAAGCAAAACAGTGCGACACAAAACAACAACACAGAGTTACACATGGAGTAAACAACAACACAGAGTTACACATGGAGTAAACAAACGTACAGTCAATAACTGTCACAAATAATGTCGTTGTGTTGAAGGGAGGACCAATACGCAGCGGGAATGTGGATACTCATCTTTTTAATAAAACACGAGCAAAGCATCCACAGGGAATAAACAATACTCACGACAAGAACAGTGTGGCAGGCTAAACGAAAGCAGTGCTCACAAACAACTACCCACCACCACAAATAAAAACACACACCTGTTTATAGGACTCCCAATCAGAGGCAACTACAAACACCTGCCTCCAATTGAGAGTCCAGCACCCAACCTACACATAGAAAACCTACCCTAGAACCTACACACAACACAAACCCTCTGCCACGTCCTGACCAAAACTAATAATTACTCCCTCTGCTGGTCAAGACGTGACAATAACACAATAGAAAAATCTATATACAGTGTGTGCAAATGTAGAAGAGTACAGAGGTAAGGCGATAAATAGACCATAGTAGCGAAGTAATTACAATTTAGCAAATTAGCACTGGAGTGGTAGATGAGCAGATGATGATGTGCAAGTAGAAATACTGGTGTGCAAAAGAGCAGAAAAGTAAATAAAAACAATATGGGGATGAGGTAGGTAGATTAGGTGGGCTATTTACAGATGGGCTATGTACAGCTGCAGCGATCGGTTAGCTGCTCAGATAGCTGATGTTTAAATAAAGTTAGTGAGGGAAATATAAGTCTCCAGCTTCAGTGATTTTTGCAATTCATTCCAGTCATTGGCAGCAGAGAACTGGAAGGAAAGGCGACCAAAGGAGGAATTGGCTTTGGGGATGACCAGTGAGATATACCTGCTGGAGCGCGTGCTACGGGTGGGTGCTGCTATGGTGACCAGCGAGCTGAGATAAGGCGGGGCTTTACCTAGCAAAGACTTATAGATTACCTGGAACCAGTGGGTTTGGCGACGAGTATGAAGCGAGGGCCAGCCAACGAGAGCGTACAGGTCGCAGTGGTGGGTAGTATATGGGGCTTTGGTAACAAAATGGATGGCACTGTGATAGACTGCATCCAGTTTGCTGAGTAGAGTGTTGGAGGCTATTTTGTAAATGACATCGCCGAAGTCAAGGATCGGTAGGATAGTCAGTTTTACGAGGGTATGTTTGGCAGCATGAGGGAAGGATGCTTGTTGCGAAATAGGAAGCCGATTCTAGATTTAACTTTGGATTGGAGATGCTTAATGTGAGTCTGGAAGGAGAGTTTACAGTCTAACCAGACACCCAGGTATTTGTAGTTGTCCACATATTCTAAGTAAGAACCGTCCAGAGTAGTGATGCTGGGCAGGTGCAGGCAGCGATCGGTTGAAGAGCATGCATTTAGTTTTACTTGTATTTAAGAGCAGTTGGAGGCCACGGAAGGAGAGTTGTATGGCATTGAAGCTCGTCTGGAGGTTAGTTAACACAGTGTCCAAAGAGGGGCCAGAGGTATACAGAATGGTGTCGTCTGCGTAGAGGTGGATCAGAGAATCACCAACAGCAAGAGCGACATCATTGATGTATACAGAGAAAAGATTCGGCCCGAGAATTGAACCCTGTGGCACCCCCATAGAGACTGCCAGAGGTCCGGACAACAGGCCCTCCGATTTGACACACTGAACTCTATCTGAGAAGTAGTTGGTGAACCAGGCGAGGCAATCATTTGAGAAACCAAGGCTGTTGAGTCTGCCGATAAGAATGTGGTGATTGACAGAGTTGAAAGCCTTGGCCAGGTCGATGAATACGGCTGCACAGTACTGTCTTTTATCCATGGCGGTTATGATGTCGTTAAGGACCTTGAGTGTGGCTGAGGTGCACCCATGACCAGCTCGGAAACCAGATTATAGGGTAGCAGTTTATATTATAGTGTTTAAGTGTATATTATAGGGCTAGAAGTGTATATTATAGGGTAGAAGTGTATATTATAGGGCTAGAAGTGTATATTATAGGGTAGAAGTGTATATTATAGGGTAGAAGTGTATATTATAGGGTAGAAGTGTATATTATAGGCTAGAAGTGTATATTATAGTATAGAAGTGTATATTATAGTATAGAAGTGTATATTATAGGGTAGAAGTGTATATTATAGGGTATTATAGGGTAGCAGTGTATATTATAGGGTAGCAGTGTATATTATAGGGTAGAAGTGTATATTATAGGGTAGAAGTGTATATTACAGGGTAGAAGAGTATATTATAGGGTAGAAGTGTATATTATAGGGTAGAAGTGTATATTATAGGGTAGTAGTGTATATTATAGGGTAGAAGTGTATATTATAGGGTAGTAGTGTATATTATAGGGTAGTAGTGTATATTATAGGGTAGAAGTGTATATTATAGGGTAGAAGTGTATATTATAGGGTAGAAGTGTATATTATAGGGTAGAAGTGTATATTATAGGGTAGAAGTATATATTATAGGGTAGAAGTGTATATTATAGGGTAGAAGTGTATATTATAGGGTAGAAGTGTATATTATAGGGTAGAAGTGTATATTATAGGGTAGAAGAATATATTATAGGGTAGAAGTGTATATTATAGGGTAGAAGTGTATATTAGTGTATCGCCAAACCCACTGGCTCCAGGTCATCTATAAGTCTTTGCTAGGTAAAGGCCCACCTTATCTCAGCTCACTGGTCACCAAAGCAGCACCCACCTGTAGCACTCGCTCCAGCAGGTATATCTCACTGGTCATCCCCAAAGCCAATTCCTCCTTTTGCCGCCTTTCCTTCCAGTTCTCTGCTGCCAATGACTGGAACGAACTGCAAAAATCTCTGAAGCTGGAGACTCATATCTCCCTCACTAGCTTTAAGCATCAGCTGTCAGAGCAGCTCACAGATCACTGCACCTGTACATAGCCCATCTGTAAACAGCCCATCCAACTACCTCATCCCCATACTGTATTTATTTATTTATCTTGCTCCTTTGCACCCCAGTATCTCTACTTGCACATTCATCTTCTGCACATCTATCACTCCAGTGTTTAATTGTTATATTGTAATTACTTCGCCACTATGGCCTATTTATTGCCTTACCTCCCTGTATATTATTGGGTAGAAGTGTATTTTGGAGGGTAGAGGTGTATGTTATAGGGTAGAAGTGGTGTAGTAGTTTTTAATCTCAGTCCTGTCAGAGTTATAGTAGTGTGTAATCTCAGTCCTGTCAGAGTTATAGTAGTGTGTAATCTCAGTCCTGGTAGAGTTGTAGTAGTGTGTCATCTCAGTCCTGGTAGAGTTGTAGTAGTGTGTAATCTCAGTCCTGGTAGAGTTGTAGTAGTGTGTAATCTCATTCCTGGTAGAGTTGTAGTAGTGTGTAATCTCAGTCCTGGTAGAGTTGTAGTAGTGTGTAATCTCAGTCCTGGTAGAGTTGTAGTAGTGTGTAATCTCATTCCTGGTAGAGTTGTAGTAGTGTGTAATCTCATTCCTGGTAGAGTTGTAGTAGTGTGTAATCTCATTCCTGGTAGAGTTGTAGTAGTGTGTAATCTCAGTCCTGGTAGAGTTGTAGTAGTGTGTAATCTCATTCCTGGTAGAGTTGTAGTAGTGTGTAATCTCATTCCTGGTAGAGTTGTAGTAGTGTGTAATCTCACTGTGTTGTTCTGTCAGAGTTGTCCAACGGCCATTGACGAGGTGTTCAACTCTAAACTCCATATCATTGGAGGAGTGGGCATCGGAATTGGAGTCCTCATGGTGAGAGCAGCCAATCAACTCTCTCTCTCCTTTCTCCTCCACTCCTCTCCTTTCTCTCTCTCCTTTCTCTCCTTCACTCCTCTCCTCTCTCTTTCCTCTCCTCTCTCTCCTCTCCTTTCTCTCTCTCCTCTCCTCTCTCTTTCCTCTCCTCCACTCCTCTCCTTTCTCTCCTCCACTCCTCTTCTTTCTCTCTATCCACTCCTCTCTCTCCTCTCCTTTCTCTCCTTCACTCCTCTCCTCTCCTCTCTCTTTCCTCTCCTCTCTCCTCTCCTCTCCTCTCTCTCTCTCCTTTCTCTCCTTCACTCCTCTCTCTCTCTCTCTTCTTCTCTCTCTGTCCACTCCTCTCTCTCCTCCGCTCCTCTCTCCTCCACTCCTCTCCTCTCCTTCACTCCTCTCTCTCTCCTCTCTCTCCTCTCCTCTCTCGCTCCTCTCCTTTCTCTCTCTCCTACACTCCTCTCCTCCACTCATCTCTCCTCTATCTCTCCTCCACTCCTCTCCTCCTCTCCTCTCCTTCCTCTCTCCTCCACTCCTCTGTCCTCTCCTTCCTCTCTCCTCTCCACTCCTCTCTCCTCCTCTCCTCTCCTCTCCTTCCTCTCTCTCCTCTCCTCTCCTTCCTCTCTCTCCTCTCCTCTGTCCTCTCCTTCGTCTCTCTCCTCTCCTTCCTCTCTCTCCTCCTCTCCTCTGTCCTCTCCTTCGTCTCTCTCCTCCACTCCTCTGTCCTCTCCTTCCTCTCTCTCCTCCTCTCCTCTCCTCTCCTTCCTCTTGTCCTCTAATGATATGTCTTTCTCTTCTGTCCAGATCTTTGGGATGATCTTCAGCATGCTGCTGTGCTGCGCCATCAGAAGGTCTCGTGACATCATGTAGACCCGGACTCTGCCCTTCCGTGCACTTAACTTATCTGTGTGTCTGTCCTCAATTGATGTTAAACGCTCACTAGGTTTGTACTGCCATTAGGATTAGGGTTAGTTAGCATTTTCAGCCAGCCAGCCAGTCAGCCAGCCAGCCAGCCAGTCAGCCAGCCAGTCAGCCAGCCAGCCAGCCAGTCAGTCAGTTAGTCAGCCAGTCAGCCAGCCAGTCAGTCAGTTAGTCAGCCAGCCAGCCAGCCAGCCAGCCAGCCAGCCAGCCAGTTAGTCAGCCAGTCAGTCAGTCAGTTAGTCAGTCAGCCAGCCAGTCAGTCAGCCAGCCAGCCAGTCAGTCAGCCAGCCAGTCAGCCAGCCAGCCAGCCAGTCAGTTAGTCAGCCAGCCAGCCAGCCAGCCAGCCAGCCAGTTAGTCAGCCAGTCAGTCAGTCAGTTAGTCAGCCAGCCAGCCAGTCAGTCAGCCAGCCAGCCAGTCAGTCAGCCAGTCAGTCAGTCAGCCAGTCAGTCAGCCAGTCAGCCAGCCAGCCAGCCTGCCAGCCTGCCAGCCAGTCAGTCAGTCAGCCAGCCAGTCAGCCAGTTAGTCAGCCAGCCAGCCAGCCAGCCTGCCAGCCAGTCAGCCAGCCAGTCAGCCAGCCAGCCAGTAAAGCTCTACCCTGGATGGAAACTCAGTCTCCTGTGAAAGTGTGGAGCTGTACTGAGGTTTCAGGCTGTGTAACATTAATGTACTGTGATCAGTGTATCGTTTCATCACTGATAGAACCAAAACGCCTTAAAATCTTGCAGAATGTAATCTGTTGTATTTGCTTTAGAAACCTGACTATGTTCCTCCTCATATTGCCTGTTTGTTCAGCGACATGGACTGTAACAACTTTACGGCAGAGTACAGATTTTATAAACATTTTTACTGCAACTATTTTGATGAACAAAAGTTGTGTATTTTCTTTGAATTGCCAAATAAAATAAAGTAATATGGATGTTGGACTGTGAGTGACTGACGTGGGGATTAGATCTGGGGAACAACTCTCTGTAACGGTCTCTGTTCAACTCAACAAACCAAACACACGGTCAGGTCGTTTAGTTCAACAAGACTCGTTTACTGGGATTCATTCTGTCCTGGAGAAAGAGCTGAGCGATTTCCGATAGATAAACCAGCCGCAAAGTCCAAAAAAATGGATATATCGTAAAAAAAAGTTAAACTAGAATGAGCTTGTTTAGGCCTAGTGTTAGCAGTGTGGTGAAGGTTAAGATTAAAATCAGATTCTGTGGCTGAGACAGCTAGTAGAGCTGCCTCCAGAACAATATTCATCCCAATAAATGGCCAACCAGCAACAATGTCCCTGGTGAACTAGTCCTTAGTTAGTAATATACCCCTGGTTAACTAGTCCTTAGTAATATACCCCTGGTGAACTAGTCCTTAGTTAGTAATATACCCCTGGTGAACTAGTCCTTAGTTAGTAATATACCCCTGGTGAACTAGTCCTTAGTTAGTAATATACCCCTGGTGAACTAGTCCTTAGTTAGTAATATACCCCTGGTGAACTAGTCCTTAGTCAGTAATATACCCCTGGTGAACTAGTCCTTAGTTAGTAATATACCCCTGGTTAACTAGTCCTTAGTAATATACCCCTGGTGAACTAGTCCTTAGTTAGTAATATACCCCTGGTTAACTAGTCCTTAGTTAGTAATATACCCCTGGTGAACTAGTCCTTAGTAATATACCCCTGGTGAACTAGTCCTTAGTTAGTAATATACCCCTGGTGAACTAGTCCTTAGTTAGTAATATACCCCTGGTGAACTAGTCCTTAGTAATATACCCCTGGTGAACTAGTCCTTAGTTAGTAATATACCCCTGGTTAACTAGTCCTTAGTTAGTAATATACCCCTGGTGAACTAGTCCTTAGTAATATACCCCTGGTGAACTAGTCCTTAGTTAGTAATATACCCCTGGTTAACTAGTCCTTAGTTAGTAATATACCCCTGGTGAACTAGTCCTTAGTAATATACCCCTGGTTAACTAGTCCTTAGTTAGTAATATACCCCTGGTGAACTAGTCCTTAGTCAGTAATATACCCCTGGTTAACTAGTCCTTAGTTAGTAATATACCCCTGGTGAACTAGTCCTTAGTTAGTAATATACCCCTGGTGAACTAGTCCTTAGTCAGTAATATACCCCTGGTTAACTAGTCCTTAGTCAGTAATATACCCCTGGTGAACTAGTCCTTAGTCAGTAATATACCCCTGGTGAACTAGTCCTTAGTCAGTAATATACCCCTGGTGAACTAGTCCTTAGTTAGTAATATAACCCCTGGTGAACTAGTCCTTAGTCAGTAATATACCCCTGGTGAACTAGTCCTGTTAGTAATATACCCTGGTGAACTAGTCCTTAGTCAGTAATATACCCCTGGTGAACTAGTCCTTAGTTAGTAATATACCCCTGGTGAACTAGTCCTTAGTCAGTAATATACCCCTGGTGAACTAGTCCTTAGTTAGTAATATACCCCTGGTGAACTAGTCCTTAGTTAGTAATATACCCCTGGTGAACTAGTCCTTAGTTAGTAATATACCCCTGGTGAACTAGTCCTTAGTTAGTAATATACCCCTGGTGAACTAGTCCTTAGTTAGTAATATACCCCTGGTGAACTAGTCCTTAGTTAGTAATATACCCTGGTGAACTAGTCCTTAGTTAGTAATATACCCCTGGTGAACTAGTCCTTAGTTAGTAATATACCCCTGGTGAACTAGTCCTTAGTTAGTAATATACCCCTGGTGAACTAGTCCTTAGTTAGTAATATACCCCTGGTGAACTGGTCCTTAGTTAGTAATATACCCCCTGGTGAACTAGTCCTTAGTTAGTAATATACCCCTGGTGAACTAGTCCTTAGTTAGTAATATACCCTGGTGAACTAGTCCTTAGTTAGTAATATACCCCTGGTGAACTAGTCCTTAGTTAGTAATATACCCTGGTGAACTAGTCCTTAGTTAGTAATATACCCCTGGTGAACTAGTCCTTAGTTAGTAATATACCCCTGGTGAACTAGTCCTTAGTTAGTAATATACCCCTGGTGAACTAGTCCTTAGTTAGTAATATACCCTGGTGAACTGGTCCTTAGTTAGTAATATACCCCTGGTGAACTAGTCCTTAGTTAGTAATATACCCCTGGTGAACTGGTCCTTAGTTAGTAATATACCCCTGGTGAACTAGTCCTTAGTTAGTAATATACCCTGGTGAACTAGTCCTTAGTTAGTAATATACCCCTGGTGAACTGGTCCTTAGTTAGTAATATACCCTGGTGAACTAGTCCTTAGTTAGTAATATACCCCTGGTGAACTAGTCCTTAGTCAGTAATATACCCTGGTGAACTAGTCCTTAGTTAGTAATATACCCCTGGTGAACTGGTCCTTAGTTAGTAATATACCCCTGGTGAACTGGTCCTTAGTTAGTAATATGCCCCTGGTGAACTAGTCCTTAGTTAGTAATATACCCTGGTGAACTGGTCCTTAGTTAGTAATATACCCCTGGTGAACTAGTCCTTAGTTAGTAATATGCCCCTGGTGAACTGGTCCTTGGTAATATACCCTGGTGAACTGGTCCTTAGTCAGTAATATACCCCTGGTGAACTGGTCCTTAGTTAGTAATATACCCCTGGTGAACTAGTCCTTAGTCAGTAATATACCCCTGGTGAACTGGTCCAGTCAGTAATATACCCTGGTGAACTAGTCCTTAGTCAGTAATATGCCCTGGTGAACTGGTCCTTAGTTAGTAATATACCCTGGTGAACTAGTCCTTAGTTAGTAATATACCCTGGTGAACTGGTCCTTAGTTAGTAATATACCCTGGTGAACTGGTCCTTAGTTAGTAATATACCCCTGGTGAACTAGTCCTTAGTTAGTAATATACCCCTGGTGAACTGGTCCTTAGTTAGTAATATACCCCTGGTGAACTAGTCCTTAGTTAGTAATATACCCCTGGTGAACTAGTCCTTAGTTAGTAATATACCCCTGGTGAACTAGTCCTTTAGTAATATACCCCTGGTGAACTAGTCCTTAGTTAGTAATATACCCCTGGTGAACTAGTCCTTAGTTAGTAATATACCCCTGGTGAACTAGTCCTTAGTCAGTAATATACCCTGGTGAACTAGTCCTTAGTTAGTAATATACCCTGGTGAACTAGTCCTTAGTTAGTAATATACCCCTGGTGAACTGGTCCTTAGTTAGTAATATACCCCTGGTGAACTAGTCCTTAGTTAGTAATATACCCCTGGTGAACTAGTCCTTAGTCAGTAATATACCCTGGTGAACTAGTCCTTAGTAATATACCCTGGTGAACTGGTCCTTAGTCAGTAATATACCCTGGTGAACTAGTCCTTAGTTAGTAATATACCCCTGGTGAACTAGTCCTTAGTTAGTAATATACCCCTGGTGAACTAGTCCTTAGTTAGTAATATCCCCTGGTGAACTAGTCCTTGTTAGTAATATACCCCTGGTGAACTAGTCCTTAGTTAGTAATATACCCCTGGTGAACTAGTCCTAGTTAGTAATATACCCCTGGTGAACTGGTCCTTAGTTAGTAATATACCCCTGGTGAACTAGTCCTTAGTTAGTAATATACCCCTGGTGAACTAGTCCTGTTAGTAATATACCCCTGGTGAACTAGTCCTTAGTTAGTAATATACCCCTGGTGAACTAGTCCTTAGTTAGTAATATACCCTGGTGAACTAGTCCTTAGTTAGTAATATACCCTGGTGAACTGGTCCTTAGTTAGTAATATACCCCTGGTGAACTAGTCCTTAGTCAGTAATATCCCCTGGTGAACTGGTCCTTAGTTAGTAATATACCCCTGGTGAACTAGTCCTTAGTTAGTAATATACCCCTGGTGAACTGGTCCTTAGTTAGTAATATACCCTGGTGAACTGGTCCTTAGTTAGTAATATACCCCTGGTGAACTAGTCCTTAGTTAGTAATATACCCCTGGTGAACTAGTCCTTAGTTAGTAATATACCCCCTGGTGAACTGGTCCTTAGTTAGTAATATGCCCCTGGTGAACTAGTCCTTAGTTAGTAATATACCCTGGTGAACTAGTCCTTAGTTAGTAATATACCCCTGGTGAACTGGTCCTTAGTTAGTAATATACCCCTGGTGAACTAGTCCTTAGTTAGTAATATACCCTGGTGAACTAGTCCTTAGTTAGCTAATATACCCCTGGTGAACTGGTCCTTAGTTAGTAATATACCCCTGGTGAACTGGTCCTTAGTTAGTAATATACCCCTGGTGAACTGGTCCTTAGTTAGTAATATACCCTGGTGAACTGGTCCTTAGTTAGTAATATACCCCTGGTGAACTAGTCCTTGGTCAGTAATATACCCCTGGTGAACTAGTCCTTAGTTAGTAATATACCCTGGTGAACTAGTCCTTAGTTAGTAATATACCCTGGTGAACTGGTCCTTAGTTAGTAATATACCCTGGTGAACTAGTCCTTAGTTAGTAATATACCCCTGGTGAACTAGTCCTTAGTCAGTAATATACCCTGGTGAACTAGTCCTTAGTCAGTAATATGCCCCTGGTGAACTGGTCCTTAGTTAGTAATATACCCCTGGTGAACTAGTCCTTAGTTAGTAATATACCCCTGGTGAACTGGTCCTTAGTTAGTAATATACCCTGGTGAACTAGTCCTTAGTTAGTAATATACCCCTGGTGAACTAGTCCTTAGTTAGTAATATACCCCTGGTGAACTAGTCCTTAGTTAGTAATATACCCCTGGTGAACTAGTCCTTAGTTAGTAATATACCCCTGGTGAACTGGTCCTTAGTTAGTAATATACCCCTGGTGAACTAGTCCTTAGTTAGTAATATACCCCTGGTGAACTAGTCCTTAGTTAGTAATATACCCCTGGTGAACTAGTCCTTAGTTAGTAATATACCCTGGTGAACTAGTCCTTAGTTAGTAATATGCCCCTGGTGAACTAGTCCTTAGTTAGTAATATACCCCTGGTGAACTAGTCCTTAGTTAGTAATATACCCCTGGTGAACTAGTCCTTAGTTAGTAATATACCCTGGTGAACTAGTCCTTAGTTAGTAATATACCCCTGGTGAACTAGTCCTTAGTTAGTAATATACCCCTGGTGAACTAGTCCTTAGTTAGTAATATACCCTGGTGAACTAGTCCTTAGTTAGTAATATACCCCTGGTGAACTAGTCCTTAGTTAGTAATATACCCCTGGTGAACTGGTCCTTAGTTAGTAATATACCCCTGGTGAACTAGTCCTTAGTTAGTAATATACCCCTGGTGAACTAGTCCTTAGTTAGTAATATACCCCCTGGTGAACTAGTCCTTAGTTAGTAATATGCCCTGGTGAACTAGTCCTTAGTTAGTAATATACCCCTGGTGAACTAGTCCTTAGTTAGTAATATACCCCTGGTGAACTAGTCCTTAGTCAGTAATATACCCTGGTGAACTAGTCCTTAGTTAGTAATATACCCCTGGTGAACTGGTCCTTAGTTAGTAATATACCCCTGGTGAACTGGTCCTTAGTTAGTAATATACCCTGGTGAACTAGTCCTTAGTTAGTAATATACCCCTGGTGAACTAGTCCTTAGTTAGTAATATACCCCTGGTGAACTAGTCCTTAGTTAGTAATATACCCCTGGTGAACTAGTCCTTAGTTAGTAATATACCCCTGGTGAACTAGTCCTTAGTCAGTAATATACCCCTGGTGAACTGGTCCTTAGTTAGTAATATACCCCTGGTGAACTAGTCCTTAGTTAGTAATATACCCCTGGTGAACTAGTCCTTAGTTAGTAATATACCCCTGGTGAACTAGTCCTTAGTTAGTAATATGCCCCTGGTGAACTGGTCCTTGGTTAGTAATATACCCCTGGTGAACTAGTCCTTAGTTAGTAATATACCCCTGGTGAACTGGTCCTTAGTTAGTAATATACCCCTGGTGAACTGGTCCTTAGTTAGTAATATACCCCTGGTGAACTAGTCCTTAGTTAGTAATATCCCCCTGGTGAACTGGTCCTTAGTTAGTAATATACCCCTGGTGAACTGGTCCTTAGTTAGTAATATACCCTGGTGAACTAGTCCTTAGTTAGTAATATACCCCTGGTGAACTAGTCCTTAGTTAGTAATATACCCTGGTGAACTAGTCCTTAGTTAGTAATATACCCTGGTGAACTAGTCCTTAGTTAGTAATATGCCCCTGGTGAACTAGTCCTTAGTTAGTAATATACCCTGGTGAACTAGTCCTTAGAGTTGGTAATAT
>NW_025548621.1:0-30000 GCF_905237065.1 Salmo salar
TTCCTGCAGTGGCTGGTGTGGATCCAAGTAGGCCTCTCAGCTACGCGAACAGCATTGGGGAGTAATCAGCATCACCTGGTATGGTCAAGTCCACCTCTGCTGGTTCCAATGCTTTGGTCTCAGGTCTTCCACCACCAGCCAGTCACCTGGTTCCAATGCTTTGGTCTCAGGTCTTCCACCACCAGCCAGTCACCTGGTTGCAGTTTGTGCAGGATCCCCACCAGAGGCTGGGGGCAGAGCCGCTTTCACTCTGGGGAAAATAGCCTTCAGAACATTGTTTAGAGCAGTACAATAACTTACCATGTCATTGTCGCAGCCCATCAGTGTCAACTTTGTTCTGTGGGGAAGGGGGAATTGATCATCCTCATTGGTCTACCTGTTCAGAACCTCATGAGGAGCCAATCCGGCGGTTCTGTTGTGGGGGCCGCCTCGTCATGTACATCAGAGCCAGGGAGCATCACAGTGACCCAGGAAAGATCTGTCTCTGCCATAAGCTTCGCCTCGTCATGTACATCAGAGCCAGGGGCATCACAGTGACCCAGGAAAGATCTGTCTCTGCCATAAGCTTCACCCTCGTCATGTACATCAGAGCCAGGGGCATCACAGTGACCCAGGAAAGATCTGTCTCTGCCATAAGCTTCACCCTCGTCATGTACATCAGAGCCAGGGGGCATCACAGTGACCCAGGAAAGATCTGTCTCTGCCATAAGCTTCACCCTCGTCATGTACATCAGAGCCAGGGGCATCACAGTGACCCAGGAAAGATCTGTCTCTGCCATAAGCTTCACCCTCGTCATGTACATCAGAGCCAGGGGGGCATCACAGTGACCCAGGAAAGATCTGTCTCTGCCATAAGCTTCACCCTCGTCATGTACATCAGAGCCAGGGGGCATCACAGTGACCCAGGATAGATCTGTCTCTGCCATAAGCTTCACCCTCGTCATGTACATCAGAGCCAGGGGGGCATCACAGTGACCCAGGATAGATCTGTCTCTGCCATAAGCTTCACCCTCGTCATGTACATCAGAGCCAGGGGGCATCACAGTGACCCAGGAAAGATCTGTCTCTGCCATAAGCTTCGCCCTCGTCATGTACATCAGAGCCAAGGGGGCATCACAGTGACCCAGGAAAGATCTGTCTCTGCCATAAGCTTCACCATCTTAGATTTTAGGGGTCTGATTAGCGCGTTCAACTAAACCTGCCGGATTGCGGCCTATAGCTACAATGGGTCCTGAGGTCTATCTGCAGACTCTCAGACAAGTTCTCTATCACCAGGTTCACAAAGTGGGAGCCGTTGTCGCTGGTTAATTTAGATGGTAACCCCCACCTTGGGATGATCTCCCTCAGGAGATTCTGGGCCATAGCAGTGGAATGTCGACATGGGGGAAAGCCTCTACCCACTTGGAGAAGGCATCCACTATCAACCAGACAATATTTGTAACCCTGACAAGGAGAGAGTTGAATAAAATCCATCATTATTGTGTTCAAATGGTCCTTCAGGGGTCGGATGATCCGACAGTAGCACGGGAATCCCTCTTCCGGTGTCGTTACTCATACAAATCACACATTTTCACACAAAACTGTTCAGCAAACACAGAAAACCCTGGTGCGCAAACCAAAAAAATGTATTTACAAAATCAACAACTTCCAACTCCCCCCTTTGACACATGATCCCTCACCATGTGTCAACTTAGCTAAGTAGGGGAAACGTGAACGTGGTGAGACTGGTAGCCCAGCCGGGCCCAGACAGAGTTTCTGCACCTGGTCATATGTACATAATCGTTTCCACTTCCTCAACTCGACAGGACCCACAGGGGATTGCAAGTCAGAGATATCGGTGAGAGAGAAGAGGTTATGATCAGGAAGTGAAACCATCTGTAACACAGGGGTTCTCCACGGAGACAGCCGCTGGCCTTAGCTGCCAAGTCAGCCATAGCATTGGAGACAGGGTCGGAAGAGTTAGCATGAGCGAGGCACTTACAAACAGAAACTTTCAGAAGGGAGCAAAAATAGCCTTTTAGCAAGTTATCAACACGTTTTGAATGAGAGATTGTCTGACCCGAGGAGGTCAGGAAGTCGTGCTGTTTCCACAGAGTACCCAAATCATGTACCACACCAAAGGCATATCTGCTATCGGTATAGCTAGCACCTGACTGGCCTGTAGCTAAGATGCAAGCTCTAGTGAGTGCAAAGACTTCTGCTGCTTCAGCAGAAAGATGGGAGGGTAATTTATCCCTTTCCGGTGTGGTTGAGACAGTAGTAAGCGCATACTCAACCAATGGTTCTCCTTTCTCAGAACGCTGAGCAGAGCCATCTACAAACAGTTCCAAAACCTGCCCAGGGACTGCGGTTGAAAATTAGCCGACTGGCTAAAAACCGGCACTTTTACT
Source organism: Salmo salar (assembly GCF_905237065.1). Taxonomy (NCBI): domain Eukaryota; kingdom Metazoa; phylum Chordata; class Actinopteri; order Salmoniformes; family Salmonidae; genus Salmo; species Salmo salar. The sequence goes on from NW_025548621.1 coordinate 2,391, forward strand.
GAAACGTTGATTAATGTGCACTGTCCCTGTAAAAATAAAATAAACTCAAACTCAAACTCAAATGTGCATTTTGAAAAAGGGATATCAGTTAAATCCGTCGTTGGTTTAGATACAAGCTCCACCAGGGCAGCACAGTCGTCAGTAGCAGCAGCCAATCACAGCTTCAGTAGCGGCAGCCAATCACAGTCGTCAGTAGCGCAGCCATCACAGCTTCAGTAGCGGCAGCCAATCACAGCTTCCAGCAGCGGCAGCCATCACAGCTGCAGTAGCCGCAGCCATCACAGCTGCAGTAGCAGCAGCCATCACAGCTTCAGTAGCAGCAGCCATCACAGCTTCAGTAGCAGCAGCCATCACAGCTTCAGTAGCAGCAGCCATCACAGCTGCAGTAGCAGCAGCCATCACAGCTGCAGTAGCAGCAGCCATCACAGCTTCAGTAGCAGCAGCCAATCACAGCTGCAGTAGCAGCAGCCATCACAGCTTCAGTAGCAGCAGCCATCACAGCTGCAGTAGCAGCAGCCAATCACAGCTGCAGTAGCAGCAGCCATCACAGCTTCAGTAGCGGCAGCCATCACAGCTGCAGTAGCGGCAGCCATCACAGCTTCAGTAGCAGCAGCCATCACAGCTGCAGTAGCAGCAGCCAATCACAGCTGCAGTAGCGAGCATCACAGCTGCAGTAGCAGCAGCCATCACAGCTTCAGTAGCGGCAGCCATCACAGCTTCAGTAGCCGCAGCCATCACAGCTTCAGTAGCCGCAGCCATCACAGCTTCAGTAGCAGCAGTCAATCACAGCTTCAGCAGCGGCAGCCAATCACAGCTGCAGCAGCCACAGCCATCACAGCTGCAGTAGCAGCAGCCATCACAGCTTCAGTAGCAGCAGCCATCACAGCTTCAGTAGCAGCAGCCATCACAGCTGCAGTAGCAGCAGCCAATCACAGCTTCAGTAGCAGCAGCCATCACAGTCTGCAGTAGCAGCAGCCATCACAGCTGCAGTAGCAGCAGCCATCACAGCCGCAGTAGCAGCAGCCATCACAGCTTCAGTAGCAGCAGCCATCACAGCTGCAGTAGCGGCAGCCAATCACAGCTGCAGTAGCGGCAGCCATCACAGCTGCAGTAGCGGCAGCCATCACAGCTTCAGTAGCAGCAGCCAATCACAGCTGCAGTAGCGGCAGCCATCACAGCTTCAGTAGCCGCAGCCATCACAGCTGCAGTAGCAGCAGCCAATCACAGCTGCAGTAGCGGCAGCCATCACAGCTTCAGTAGCCGCAGCCATCACAGCTGCAGTAGCCGCAGCCATCACAGCGCTGCAGTAGCGGCAGCCACCACAGCTTCAGTAGCAGCAGCCATCACAGCTGCAGTAGCAGCAGCCATCACAGCTGCAGTAGCAGCAGCCATCACAGCTTCAGTAGCAGCAGCCATCACAGCTGCAGTAGCCGCAGCCATCACAGCTGCAGTAGCAGCAGCCATCACAGCTTCGGTAGCAGCAGCCATCACAGCTTCAGTAGCCGCAGCCATCACAGCTGCAGTAGCCGCAGCCATCACAGCTGCAGTAGCCGCAGCCATCACAGCTGCAGTAGCAGCAGCCATCACAGCTTCAGTAGCGGCAGCCATCACAGCTTCAGTAGCGGCAGCCAATCACAGCTGCAGTAGCGGCAGCCATCACAGCTGCAGTAGCAGCAGCCATCACAGCTGCAGTAGCAGCAGCCATCACAGCTTCAGTAGCAGCAGCCATCACAGCTGCAGTAGCGGCAGCCAATCACAGCTGCAGTAGCGGCAGCCATCACAGCTGCAGTAGCGGCAGCCATCACAGCTTCAGTAGCAGCAGCCAATCACAGCTGCAGTAGCGGCAGCCATCACAGCTTCAGTAGCAGCAGCCATCACAGCTGCAGTAGCAGCAGCCATCACAGCTGCAGTAGCAGCAGCCATCACAGCTTCAGTAGCAGCAGCCAATCACAGCTGCAGTAGCGGCAGCCAATCACAGCTGCAGTAGCGGCAGCCATCACAGCTGCAGTAGCCGCAGCCATCACAGCTGCAGTGAGCGGCAGCCACCACAGCTTCAGTAGCAGCAGCCATCACAGCTGCAGTAGCAGCAGCCATCACAGCTGCAGTAGCAGCAGCCATCACAGCTTCAGTAGCAGCAGCCATCACAGCTGCAGTAGCCGCAGCCATCACAGCTGCGGTAGCAGCAGCCATCACAGCTTCAGTAGCAGCAGCCATCACAGCTTCAGTAGCCGCAGCCATCACAGCTGCGGTAGCCGCAGCCATCACAGCTGCAGTAGCCGCAGCCATCACAGCTGCGTAGCAGCAGCCATCACAGCTTCAGTAGCGGCAGCCATCACAGCTTCAGTAGCGGCAGCCAATCACAGCTGCAGTAGCGGCAGCCATCACAGCTGCAGTAGCAGCAGCCATCACAGCTGCAGTAGCAGCAGCCATCACAGCTTCAGTAGCAGCAGCCATCACAGCTTCAGTAGCCGCAGCCATCACAGCTTCGAGTAGCAGCAGCCATCACAGCTTCGGTAGCAGCAGCCATCACAGCTTCAGTAGCCGCAGCCATCACAGCTTCAGTAGCAGCAGCCATCACAGCTTCAGTAGCAGCAGCCATCACAGCTGCAGTAGCCGCAGCCATCACAGCTTCAGTAGCGGCAGCCATCACAGCTGCAGTAGCAGCAGCCATCACAGCTGCAGTAGCGGCAGCCATCACAGCTTCAGTAGCAGCAGCCATCACAGCTTCAGTAGCCGGAGCCATCACAGCTTCAGTAGCAGCAGCCATCACAGCTTCAGTAGCAGCAGCCATCACAGCTTCAGTAGCAGCAGCCATCACAGCTGCAGTAGCGGCAGCCATCACAACAGACCAGACCTCTGGCTACACTGTCCAGCTGTTTGGAATTAATACCCAACCAGGCGCTGCTGTCCTCCATGATCCTGTGTTAAAACAGATGACATAAAACCATTTTTTTCTCACAAACAGAGGTTAAAAAGTTTAGAGTGGTCAGGGAGTCCCAAACAGGGAGAAGTAGTCATGAGATATTTCAGTCTGGTCAGAGCAGACAGTCCCTCTGGTGTCCACTTCATTTTGTCATTCGTAGCCATTTTGTGGCCATCAATAAGGTCAACAAGCGGCTGCACCACCTCAGCATAGTCAGATAACCACGCCCTACAATACCCTGCCATACCGGTTAATGACATCATGTGTTGTTTAGTAACCGGCTGTGGGACGGAGAGAATAGCCTGTGTCCTCTCTTTACCCTGCCGCCTGCCATTGGGAGTGACGTCATGACCCAGATACTGTCTGTGAAACCAACTGTAACTTCTTCTCTGAAACTTTGTGGCCGTTCACAAGCTTCCTTGGAGCTAGGAGCACGACAACAAATCATCCACATACTGAATCACAGCGCTGCCCTCAGGGGGGGGGTAGAAAACCCTCCAGATTTAGCGCTAAAGCTGCAGAGAAAAAAAAAGCGGGGGGAGGAGCCACAGTCCACGTACATCTCTTACTGAGAAACGTGAACGGCAAACCAGAAGTGAGATTCTGGTGCCACAGGAATACTGAAAAAATGCATTCGTCAAATCAATCACAGAGAACCTGTGGGTGGTACCGCCCCCCAACAGAGTAGTAACATTACGAACCACCGGGGCAAGAACTGCACCGTTCACAGGCCTTAAATCCTGGAACCAATCTCCAATCACCTGAAGGTTTTCTAACAGGCTAGATAGGGATGTTACAGGGTGATTCTGGAGAGGGAGTTAAAGCGCCATTAGCTAACAGGCTAGATAGGGATGTTACAGGGTGATTCTGGACAGGGAGTTAAAGCGCCATTAGCTAACAGGCTAGATAGGGATGTTACAGGGTGATTCTGGACAGGGAGTTAAAGCGCCATTAGCTAACAGGCTAGATAGGGGTGTTACAGGGTGATTCTGGACAGGGAGTTAAAGCGCCATTAGCTAACAGGCTAGATAGGGGTGTTACAGGGTGATTCTGGACAGGGAGTTAAAGCGCCATTAGCTAACAGGCTAGATAGGGATGTTACAGGGTGATTCTGGACAGGGAGTTAAAGCGCCATTAGCTAACAGGCTAGATAGGGATGTTACAGGGTGATTCTGGACAGGGAGTTAAAGCGCCATTAGCTAACAGGCTAGATAGGGGTGTTACAGGGTGATTCTGGACAGGGAGTTAAAGCGCCATTAGCTAACAGGCTAGATAGGGATGTTACAGGGTGATTCTGGACAGGGAGTTAAAGCGCCATTAGCTAACAGGCTAGATAGGGGTGTTACAGGGTGATTCTGGACAGGGAGTTAAAGCGCCATTAGCTAACAGGCTAGATAGGGGTGTTACAGGGTGATTCTGGACAGGGAGTTAAAGCGCCATTAGCTAACAGGCTAGATAGGGGTGTTACAGGGTGATTCTGGACAGGGAGTTAAAGCGCCATTAGCTAACAGGCTAGATAGGGGTGTTACAGGGTGATTCTGGACAGGGAGTTAAAGCGCCATTAGCTAACAGGCTAGATAGGGGTGTTACAGGGTGATTCTGGACAGGGAGTTAAAGCGCCATTAGCTAACAGGCTAGATAGGGGTGTTACAGGGTGATTCTGGACAGGGAGTTAAAGCGCCATTAGCTAACAGGCTAGATAGGGGTGTTACAGGGTGATTCTGGACAGGGAGTTAAAGCGCCATTAGCTAACAGGCTAGATAGGGGTGTTACAGTGTGATTCTGGACAGGGAGTTAAAGCGCCATTAGCTAACAGGCTAGATAGGGGTGTTACAGGGCGATTCTGGACAGGGAGTTAAAGCGCCATTAGCCAACAGGCTAGATAGGGATGTTACAGGGCGATTCTGGACAGGGAGTTAAAGCGCCATTAGCCAACAGGCTAGATAGGGGTGTTACAGGGTGATTCTGGACAGGGGAGTTAAAGCGCCATTAGCCAACAGGCTAGATAGGGGTGTTACAGGGTGATTCTGGACAGGGAGTTAAAGCGCCATTAGCTAACAGGCTAGATAGGGGTGTTACAGGGTGATTCTGGACAGGGAGTTAAAGCGCCATTAGCTAACAGGCTAGATAGGGGTGTTACAGGGTGATTCTGGACAGGGAGTTAAAGCGCCATTAGCTAAAAGGCTAGATAGGGGTGTTACAGGGCGATTCTGGACAGGGAGTTAAAGCGCCATTAGCTAACAGGCTAGATAGGGGTGTTACAGGGCGATTCTGGACAGGGAGTTAAAGCGCCATTAGCTAACAGGCTAGATAGGGGTGTTACAGGGTGATTCTGGACAGGGAGTTAAAGCGCCATTAGCTAACAGGCTAGATAGGGGTGTTACAGGGTGATTCTGGACAGGGAGTTAAAGCGCCATTAGCTAACAGGCTAGATAGGGATGTTACAGGGCGATTCTGGACAGGGAGTTAAAGCGCCATTAGCTAACAGGCTAGATAGGGGTGTTACAGGGCGATTCTGGACAGGGGAGTTAAAGCGCCATTAGCTAACAGGCTAGATAGGGGTGTTACAGGGCGATTCTGGACAGGGAGTTAAAGCGCCATTAGCTAACAGGCTAGATAGGGGTGTTACAGGGTGATTCTGGACAGGGAGTTAAAGCGCCATTAGCTAACAGGCTAGATAGGGGTGTTACAGGGCGATTCTGGACAGGGAGTTAAAGCGCCATTAGCTAACAGGCTAGATAGGGGTGTTACAGGGTGATTCTGGACAGGGAGTTAAAGCGCCATTAGCTAACAGGCTAGATAGGGGTGTTACAGGGCGATTCTGGACAGGGAGTTAAAGCGCCATTAGCCAACAGGCTAGATAGGGATGTTACAGGGCGATTCTGGACAGGGAGTTAAAGCGCCATTAGCTAACAGGCTAGATAGGGGTGTTACAGGGTGATTCTGGACAGGGAGTTAAAGCGCCATTAGCTAACAGGCTAGATAGGGGTGTTACAGGGTGATTCTGGACAGGGGAGTTAAAGCGCCATTAGCTAACAGGCTAGATAGGGGTGTTACAGGGCGATTCTGGACAGGGAGTTAAAGCGCCATTAGCTAACAGGCTAGATAGGGGTGTTACAGGGCGATTCTGGACAGGGAGTTAAAGCGCCATTAGCTAACAGGCTAGATAGGGGTGTTACAGGGCGATTCTGGACAGGGAGTTAAAGCGCCATTAGCCAACAGGCTAGATAGGGGTGTTACAGGGTGATTCTGGACAGGGAGTTAAAGCGCCATTAGCTAACAGGCTAGATAGGGGTGTTACAGGGTGATTCTGGACAGGGAGTTAAAGCGCCATTAGCTAACAGGCTAGATAGGGGTGTTACAGGGTGATTCTGGACAGGGAGTTAAAGCGCCATTAGCTAACAGGCTAGATAGGGGTGTTACAGGGTGATTCTGGACAGGGGAGTTAAAGCGCCATTAGCTAACAGGCTAGATAGGGGTGTTACAGGGTGATTCTGGACAGGGAGTTAAAGCGCCATTAGCTAACAGGCTAGATAGGGGTGTTACAGGGTGATTCTGGACAGGGAGTTAAAGCGCCATTAGCTAACAGGCTAGATAGGGGTGTTACAGGGTGATTCTGGACAGGGAGTTAAAGCGCCATTAGCTAACAGGCTAGATAGGGGTGTTACAGGGTGATTCTGGACAGGGAGTTAAAGCGCCATTAGCTAACAGGCTAGATAGGGGTGTTACAGGGTGATTCTGGACAGGGAGTTAAAGCGCCATTAGCTAACAGGCTAGATAGGGATGTTACAGGGCGATTCTGGACAGGGAGTTAAAGCGCCATTAGCTAACAGGCTAGATAGGGGTGTTACAGGGCGATTCTGGACAGGGAGTTAAAGCGCCATTAGCTAACAGGCTAGATAGGGGTGTTACAGGGCGATTCTGGACAGGGAGTTAAAGCGCCATTAGCTAACAGGCTAGATAGGGGTGTTACAGGGCGATTCTGGACAGGGAGTTAAAGCGCCATTAGCTAACAGGCTAGATAGGGGTGTTACAGGGCGATTCTGGACAGGGAGTTAAAGCGCCATTAGCTAACAGGCTAGATAGGGGTGTTACAGGGCGATTCTGGACAGGGGAGTTAAAGCGCCATTAGCTAACAGGCTAGATAGGGGTGTTACAGGGCGATTCTGGACAGGGAGTTAAAGCGCCATTAGCTAACAGGCTAGATAGGGGTGTTACAGGGCGATTCTGGACAGGGAGTTAAAGCGCCATTAGCTAACAGGCTAGATAGGGGTGTTACAGGGTGATTCTGGACAGGGAGTTAAAGCGCCATTAGCTAACAGGCTAGATAGGGGTGTTACAGGGCGATTCTGGACAGGGAGTTAAAGCGCCATTAGCTAACAGGCTAGATAGGGGTGTTACAGGGCGATTCTGGACAGGGAGTTAAAGCGCCATTAGCTAACAGGCTAGATAGGGGTGTTACAGGGCGATTCTGGACAGGGAGTTAAAGCGCCATTAGCTAACAGGCTAGATAGGGGTGTTACAGGGCGATTCTGGACAGGGAGTTAAAGCGCCATTAGCTAACAGGCTAGATAGGGGTGTTACAGGGTGATTCTGGACAGGGAGTTAAAGCGCCATTAGCTAACAGGCTAGATAGGGGTGTTACAGGGTGATTCTGGACAGGGAGTTAAAGCGCCATTAGCTAACAGGCTAGATAGGGGTGTTACAGGGTGATTCTGGACAGGGAGTTAAAGCGCCATTAGCCAACAGGCTAGATAGGGATGTTACAGGGTGATTCTGGACAGGGAGTTAAAGCGCCATTAGCCAACAGGCTAGATAGGGGTGTTACAGGGTGATTCTGGACAGGGAGTTAAAGCGCCATTAGCCAACAGGCTAGATAGGGATGTTACAGGGTGATTCTGGACAGGGAGTTAAAGCGCCATTAGCTAACAGGCTAGATAGGGGGTGTTACAGGGTGATTCTGGACAGGGAGTTAAAGCGCCATTAGCTAACAGGCTAGATAGGGGTGTTACATGGTGATTCTGGACAGGGAGTTAAAGCGCCATTAGCTAACAGGCTAGATAGGGGTGTTACAGGGTGATTCTGGACAGGGGAGTTAAAGCGCCATTAGCTAACAGGCTAGATAGGGGTGTTACAGGGTGATTCTGGACAGGGAGTTAAAGCGCCATTAGCTAACAGGCTAGATAGGGGTGTTACAGGGTGATTCTGGACAGGGAGTTAAAGCGCCATTAGCTAACAGGCTAGATAGGGGTGTTACAGGGTGATTCTGGACAGGGAGTTAAAGCGCCATTAGCTAACAGGCTAGATAGGGGTGTTACAGGGTGATTCTGGACAGGGAGTTAAAGCGCCATTAGCTAACAGGCTAGATAGGGGTGTTACAGGGTGATTCTGGACAGGGAGTTAAAGCGCCATTAGCTAACAGGCTAGATAGGGGTGTTACAGGGTGATTCTGGACAGGGAGTTAAAGCGCCATTAGCTAACAGGCTAGATAGGGGTGTTACAGGGTGATTCTGGACAGGGAGTTAAAGCGCCATTAGCTAACAGGCTAGATAGGGGTGTTACAGGGTGATTCTGGACAGGGAGTTAAAGCGCCATTAGCTAACAGGCTAGATAGGGGTGTTACAGGGTGATTCTGGAGAGGGAGTTAAAGCGCCATTAGCTAACAGGCTAGATAGGGGTGTTACAGGGTGATTCTGGACAGGGAGTTAAAGCGCCATTAGCTAACAGGCTAGATAGGGGCGTTACAGGGTGATTCTGGACAGGGAGTTAAAGCGCCATTAGCTAACAGGCTAGATAGGGGCGTTACAGGGTGATTCTGGACAGGGAGTTAAAGCGCCATTAGCTAACAGGCTAGATAGGGGCGTTACAGGGTGATTCTGGAGAGGGAGTTAAAGCGCCATTAGCTAACAGGCTAGATAGGGATGTTACAGGGTGATTCTGGACAGGGAGTTAAAGCGCCATTAGCTAACAGGCTAGATAGGGGTGTTACAGGGTGATTCTGGACAGGGAGTTAAAGCGCCATTAGCTAACAGGCTAGATAGGGGTGTTACAGGGTGATTCTGGACAGGGAGTTAAAGCGCCATTAGCTAACAGGCTAGATAGGGATGTTACAGGGCGATTCTGGACAGGGAGTTAAAGCGCCATTAGCTAACAGGCTAGATAGGGATGTTACAGGGCGATTCTGGACAGGGAGTTAAAGCGCCATTAGCTAACAGGCTAGATAGGGATGTTACAGGGTGATTCTGGAGAGGGAGTTAAAGCGCCATTAGCTAACAGGGATGCATGAACAGCAGTAATACCTGCTATTGCCTCCCTACTGAGTGGATACTGTGCTCTAGATGGGCGCCTGGTATCTTTAGGAGTGACCACCATTGGCTCAGCTCCCTTCATTCTCCCAAAATCATATTTGTCCCTTGCCCATAGGCATTCAGGGACCCCTCTCAGGAGGGGGTGAGTCTTCACTCAACGACACCGCTAGAGAAAGAAACCTGATCAACACCATGCAGACCCTTCTGAGTTGGCGTTTCCCAGCTGAGTGGCTAACAACATGTCAGTGTGCTGAGTGAATAAGTCGACCCTTCTGAGTTGGCGTTTCCCAGCTGAGTGGCTAACAACATGTCAGTGTGCTGAGTGAATAAGTCGACCCTTCTGAGTTGGCGTTTCCCAGCTGAGTGGCTAACAACATGTCAGTGTGCTGAGTGAATAAGTCGACCCTTCTGAGTTGGCGTTTCCCAGCTGAGTGGCTAACAACATGCCAGTGTGCTGAGTGAATAAGTCGACCCTTCTGAGTTGGCGTTTCCCAGCTGAGTGGCTAACAACATGTCAGTGTGCTGAGTGAATAAGTCGACCCTTCTGAGTTGGCGTTTCCCAGCTGAGTGGCTAACAACATGTCAGTGTGCTGAGTGAATAAGTCGACCCTTCTGAGTTGGCGTTTCCCAGCTGAGTGGCTAACAACATGTCAGTGTGCTGAGTGAGTAAGTCGACCCTTCTGAGTTGGCGTTTCCCAGCTGAGTGGCTAACAACATGTCAGTGTGCTGAGTGAATAAGTCGACCCTTCTGAGTTGGCGTTTCCCAGCTGAGTGGCTAACAACATGTCAGTGTGCTGAGTGAATAAGTCGACCCTTCTGAGTTGGCGTTTCCCAGCTGAGTGGCTAACAACATGTCAGTGTGCTGAGTGAATAAGTCGACCCTTCTGAGTTGGCGTTTCCCAGCTGAGTGGCTAACAACATGTCAGTGTGCTGAGTGAATAAGTCGACCCTTCTGAGTTGGCGTTTCCCAGCTGAGTGGCTAACAACATGTCAGTGTGCTGAGTGAATAAGTCGACCCTTCTGAGTTGGCGTTTCCCAGCTGAGTGGCTAACAACATGTCAGTGTGCTGAGTGAATAAGTCGACCCTTCTGAGTTGGCGTTTCCCAGCTGAGTGGCTAACAACATGTCAGTGTGCTGAGTGAATAAGTCGACCCTTCTGAGTTGGCGTTTCCCAGCTGAGTGGCTAACAACATGTCAGTGTGCTGAGTGAATAAGTCGACCCATCAGGGCGCATCTCCCAGTCTGTAGCATCAACCAAGCATTTCATCCAAATTCCAGTATCCGCCCATTCTACTACCGTCTGATTTAGCCAGGGACGCATGTGGTGCGCTATCCTCAAACAGGAAGAGAGGTCTTTCTGTGCATGGGGGTTAGATGAAACCCCCTAAAAGCACAGAGATCACTGCTACAGTATAAACCCTCACACTGCACTGACTCATCCTGTAATGTAGAACACAGCCATTGTTTCTCATAATGGAGATCTCTTGTCAATGGTGAGAAAACGGAAGGTGTAATGTAACCCCCGCGTCAGACATGAAACTGCCCTCGTGGCCCCAACGGGTTTTGGCCGTGGAGAAAACACGAGCAATATCGGGACGCCTCATCGTCAACATCCCATGCACAATACCAGTCACAAAACTCACGACATTTTAACATCGATTGCTCCCCCTCTTCGTCCTCTTCCTCGTGAATAACGGTTAAACCCACGTTCGGCCACACGTTATGTCGACGCCCAGTTTACACAGGAAGTCCCTGCACGTCAGATTGACTGGACAGCGGTCAGAGTAGAGAAATTAATGTTGACACAACTCCTCACAAAAAGGAGACAAGCAGAGGCAACGTTACCCGCTCTCTGAATGGGAGGCCTGAAGCCCCTACAGACAGGCAACGTTACCTGCTCTCTGAATGGGAGGCCTGAAGCCCCCTACAGACAGGCAACGTTACCTGCTCTCTGAATGGGAGGCCTGAAGCCCCTACAGACAGGCAGAGGAAACGTTACCTCCTCTCTGAATGGGAGGCCTGAAGCCCCCTACAGACAGGCAACGTTACCTGCTCTCTGAATGGGAGGCCTGAAGCCCCGACAGACAGGCAACGTTACCTGCTCTCTGAATGGGAGGCCTGAAGCCCCGACAGACAGGCAGAGGAAACGTTACCTGCTCTCTGAATGGGAGGCCTGAAGCCCCTACAGACAGGCAACGTTACCCGCTCTCTGAATGGGAGGCCTGAAGCCCCTACAGACAGGCAGAGGAAACGTTACCTGCTCTCTGAATGGGAGGCCTGAAGCCCCTACAGACAGGCAGAGGAAACGTTACCTGCTCTCTGAATGGGAGGCCTGAAGCCCCCTACAGACAGGCAACGTTACCTGCTCTCTGAATGGGAGGCCTGAAGCCCCTACAGACAGGCAGAGGAAACGTTACCTGCTCTCTGAATGGGAGGCCTGAAGCCCCCTAGAGACAGGCAACGTTACCTGCTCTCTGAATGGGAGGCCTGAAGCCCCTACAGACAGGCAACGTTACCTGCTCTCTGAATGGGAGGCCTGAAGCCCCTACAGACAGGCAGAGGAAACGTTACCTGCTCTCTGAATGGGAGGCCTGAAGCCCCCTACAGACAGGGCAACGTTACCTGCTCTCTGAATGGGAGGCCTGAAGCCCCTACAGACAGGCAACGTTACCTGCTCTCTGAATGGGAGGCCTGAAGCCCCCTACAGACAGGCAACGTTACCTGCTCTCTGAATGGGAGGCCTGAAGCCCCTACAGACAGGCAGAGGCAACGTTACCTGCTCTCTGAATGGGAGGCCTGAAGCCCCTACAGACAGGCAACGTTACCTGCTCTCTGAATGGGAGGCCTGAAGCCCCCTACAGACAGGCAACGTTACCTGCTCTCTGAATGGGAGGCCTGAAGCCCCTACAGACAGGCAACGTTACCTGCTCTCTGAATGGGAGGCCTGAAGCCCCTACAGACAGGCAGAGGCAACGTTACCTGCTCTCTGAATGGGAGGCCTGAAGCCCCTACAGACAGGCAACGTTACCTGCTCTCTGCATGGGAGGCCTGAAGCCCCTACAGACAGGCAGAGGAAATGTTACCTGCTCTCTGAATGGGAGGCCCGAAGCCCCTACAGACAGACAGGCAACGTTACCTGCTCTCTGAATGGGAGGCCTGAAGCCCCTACAGACAGGCAGAGGCAACGTTACCTGCTCTCTGAATGGGAGGCCTGAAGCCCCTACAGACAGGCAACGTTACCTGCTCTCTGAATGGGAGGCCTGAAGCCCCTACAGACAGGCAGAGGAAACGTTACCTGCTCTCTGAATGGGAGGCCTGAAGCCCCTACAGACAGGCAGAGGAAACGTTACCTGCTCTCTGAATGGGAGGCCTGAAGCCCCCTAGAGACAGGCAACGTTACCTGCTCTCTGAATGGGAGGCCTGAAGCCCCCTACAGACAGGCAACGTTACCTGCTCTCTGAATGGGAGGCCTGAAGCCCCTACAGACAGGCAGAGGAAACGTTACCTGCTCTCTGAATGGGAGGCCTGAAGCCCCCTACAGACAGGCAACGTTACCTGCTCTCTGAATGGGAGGCCTGAAGCCCCCTACAGACAGGCAACGTTACCTGCTCTCTGAATGGGAGGCCTGAAGCCCCTACAGACAGGCAACGTTACCTGCTCTCTGAATGGGAGGCCTGAAGCCCCTACAGACAGGCAACGTTACCTGCTCTCTGAATGGGAGGCCTGAAGCCCCCTACAGACAGGCAACGTTACCTGCTCTCTGAATGGGAGGCCTGAAGCCCCTACAGACAGGCAGAGGAAACGTTACCTGCTCTCTGAATGGGAGGCCTGAAGCCCCCTACAGACAGGCAACGTTACCTGCTCTCTGAATGGGAGGCCTGAAGCCCCTACAGACAGGCAACGTTACCTGCTCTCTGAATGGGAGGCCTGAAGCCCCTACAGACAGGCAACGTTACCTGCTCTCTGAATGGGAGGCCTGAAGCCCCTACAGACAGGCAACGTTACCTGCTCTCTGAATGGGAGGCCTGAAGCCCCCTACAGACAGGCAACGTTACCTGCTCTCTGAATGGGAGGCCTGAAGCCCCTACAGACAGGCAGAGGAAACGTTACCTGCTCTCTGAATGGGAGGCCTGAAGCCCCCCTACAGACAGGCAACGTTACCTGCTCTCTGAATGGGAGGCCTGAAGCCCCCTACAGACAGGCAACGTTACCTGCTCTCTGAATGGGAGGCCTGAAGCCCCCTACAGACAGGCAACGTTACCTGCTCTCTGAATGGGAGGCCTGAAGCCCCCTACAGACAGGCAACGTTACCTGCTCTCTGAATGGGAGGCCTGAAGCCCCTACAGACAGGCAACGTTACCTGCTCTCTGAATGGGAGGCCTGAAGCCCCTACAGACAGGCAACGTTACCTGCTCTCTGAATGGGAGGCCTGAAGCCCCTACAGACAGGCAGAGGCAACGTTACCTGCTCTCTGAATGGGAGGCCTGAAGCCCCTACAGACAGGCAACGTTACCTGCTCTCTGAATGGGAGGCCTGAAGCCCCTACAGACAGGCAGAGGCAACGTTACCTGCTCTCTGAATGGGAGGCCTGAAGCCCCCTACAGACAGGCAACGTTACCTGCTCTCTGAATGGGAGGCCTGAAGCCCCTACAGACAGGCAACGTTACCTGCTCTCTGAATGGGAGGCCTGAAGCCCCTACAGACAGGCAACGTTACCTGCTCTCTGAATGGGAGGCCTGAAGCCCCTACAGACAGGCAGAGGAAACGTTACCTGCTCTCTGAATGGGAGGCCTGAAGCCCCTAGAGACAGGCAACGTTACCTGCTCTCTGAATGGGAGGCCTGAAGCCCCTACAGACAGGCAACGTTACCTGCTCTCTGAATGGGAGGCCTGAAGCCCCCTACAGACAGGCAACGTTACCTGCTCTCTGAATGGGAGGCCTGAAGCCCCTACAGACAGGCAACGTTACCTGCTCTCTGAATGGGAGGCCTGAAGCCCCTACAGACAGGCAACGTTACCTGCTCTCTGAATGGGAGGCCTGAAGCCCCCTACAGACAGGCAACGTTACCTGCTCTCTGAATGGGAGGCCTGAAGCCCCTACAGACAGGCAACGTTACCTGCTCTCTGAATGGGAGGCCTGAAGCCCCTACAGACAGGCAACGTTACCTGCTCTCTGAATGGGAGGCCTGAAGCCCCTACAGACAGGCAACGTTACCTGCTCTCTGAATGGGAGGCCTGAAGCCCCTACAGACAGGCAACGTTACCTGCTCTCTGAATGGGAGGCCTGAAGCCCCCTACAGACAGGCAACGTTACCTGCTCTCTGAATGGGAGGCCTGAAGCCCCTACAGACAGGCAACGTTACCTGCTTTCTGAATGGGAGGCCTGAAGCCCCTACAGACAGGCAACGTTACCTGCTCTCTGAATGGGAGGCCTGAAGCCCCTACAGACAGGCAGAGGCAACGTTACCTGCTCTCTGAATGGGAGGCCTGAAGCCCCTACAGACAGGCAACGTTACCTGCTCTCTGAATGGGAGGCCTGAAGCCCCTACAGACAGGCAGAGGCAACGTTACCTGCTCTCTGAATGGGAGGCCTGAAGCCCCTACAGACAGGCAACGTTACCTGCTCTCTGAATGGGAGGCCTGAAGCCCCTACAGACAGGCAGAGGCAACGTTACCTGCTCTCTGAATGGGAGGCCTGAAGCCCCTACAGACAGGCAACGTTACCTGCTCTCTGAATGGGAGGCCTGAAGCCCCCTACAGACAGGCAACGTTACCTGCTCTCTGAATGGGAGGCCTGAAGCCCCCTACAGACAGGCAACGTTACCTGCTCTCTGAATGGGAGGCCTGAAGCCCCTACAGACAGGCAGAGGCAACGTTACCTGCTCTCTGAATGGGAGGCCTGAAGCCCCTACAGACAGGCAACGTTACCTGCTCTCTGAATGGGAGGCCTGAAGCCCCCTACAGACAGGCAGAGGCAACGTTACCTGCTCTCTGAATGGGAGGCCTGAAGCCCCCTACAGACAGGCAACGTTACCTGCTCTCTGAATGGGAGGCCTGAAGCCCCTACAGACAGGCAGAGGCAACGTTACCTGCTCTCTGAATGGGAGGCCTGAAGCCCCCTACAGACAGGCAACGTTACCTGCTCTCTGAATGGGAGGCCTGAAGCCCCTACAGACAGGCAACGTTACCTGCTCTCTGAATGGGAGGCCTGAAGCCCCTACAGACAGGCAACGTTACCTGCTCTCTGAATGGGAGGCCTGAAGCCCCTACAGACAGGCAACGTTACCTGCTCTCTGAATGGGAGGCCTGAAGCCCCTACAGACAGGCAGAGGCAACGTTACCTGCTCTCTGAATGGGAGGCCTGAAGCCCCGAGAGCTTTGACTGTTTCACTAGACATGGGAGGTTGTTGTCATAGCCTCGCAGGTAATGACAGACACAGCAGCCCCAGTATCAACAAGAAATATTAGTGACTCACCATTGATCCAAGCCTCCACGGTTGGCTCTACTCTCGGAAAGGTGTGACACTTTAAAAACAAATGCTCTTGTTGCTCTGTCTCCTCATCACGTCAATACTCCTCCTCCTGTCCCTGTAGAGACACGCCTCTCCGTCCTGGCCCGTTAGACGGTCCTTCAGCGGGGAGTCAGCTGGGAGTTCCCCCTCCGTCCTGGCCCGTGAGACGGTCCTTCAGCGGGGGAGTCAGCTGGGAGTTCCCCTCCGTCCTGGCCCGTAGACGGTCCTTCAGCGGGGGGAGTCAGCTGGGAGTTCCCCTCCGTCCTGGCCCGTTAGACGGTCCTTCAGCGGGGGGAGTCAGCTGGGAGTTCCCCTCCGTCCTGGCCCGTAGACGGTCCTTCAGCGGGGGAGTCAGCTGGGAGTTCCCCTCCGTCCTGGCCCGTAGACGGTCCTTCAGCGGGGGGAGTCAGCTGGGGTTCCCCCTCCGTCCTGGCCCGTAGACGGTCCTTCAGCGGGGGAGTCAGCTGGGGTTCCCCCTCCGTCCTGGCCCGTAGACGGTCCTTCAGCGGGGGGGAGTCAGCTGGGGAGTTCCCCTCCGTCCTGGTCCGTAGACGGTCCTTCAGCAGGGGGAGTCAGCTGGGTGTTCCCCCTCCGTCCTGGTCCGTAGACGGTCCTTCAGCGGGGGGAGTCAGCTGGGGGTTCCCCCTCCGTCCTGGTCCGTAGACGGTCCTTCAGCGGGGGGAGTCAGCTGGGGTTCCCCCTCCGTCCTGGTCCGTAGACGGTCCTTCAGCGGGGGGAGTCAGCTGGGGTTCCCCCTCCGTCCTGGTCCGTAGACGGTCCTTCAGCGGGGGGAGACACCTGGGGGTGCTCCTCCGTCCTCACTTTCCTCACTGGAGCTTGTTGGTCTTCATTCCCTTCTGGCGCGCTCCCCCCACCGCGCCTCCAGTGGGACTGGCCAGGGTCACTCCGGACCCTTTCAGGACTTCAGCCAGGCTCCGTGGTGCTGGGAGAGACAGGGGGAGGTTGTAGTGGTCTGGGAGAGACAGGGGGGAGGTTGTAGTGGTGCTGGGAGAGACAGGGGAGGTTGTAGTGGTCCTGTATCCGGCGGACCAGCAGGAGGCGGCAGAGGAGGAGGGAGGTCCAGCAACACTGGGTAGAGATTTTGAGGAGTAGAGTAGAGAGGGGGACAGTCTCTGTATGCATCATCCTTCCTATTCCTTCTCACTGCTTCATCCCCTTCTATATTATTATATAGTTAATATATGTATTACTTTCCAAAATAGTGTTTAAAATTCTAAAAACTGGCAGTTATGAATATTAACTGAACATTATTGTATGTAGATTCTTTCAATAGCACTCTGTGACTATGATTTCTCTCAAAACTGTGATTCCTAAAAAATGTGTCCAGGGATTTGATCAACGGCGTCAAGTTTGACCTGCAAGATCTGACAGAATGGTTGTTTTTATTGGGGATTTTCAAATGAATCCTTTTCCAAATGTTCACAAATGAATCCTTTTCCAAATGTTCACAAATGTTTGTATTTAACTTTTACTTTAAGAGGTAGAAATATTTCTGTTTTGAGAATTTGTTGTTAATTCCATCAGTGGCTTCACAGATGGCTAACACCCTTCTTTAGGATCGGTGGGTCCCCCACGGGACGGTTGAGCTAACTTAGGCTAATGCCATTAGCATGAGGTTGTAAGTAACAGGAACATTTCCCAGGACATAGACATATCTGATATTGGCAGAAAGCTTAAATTCTTGTTAATCTAACTGCACTGTCCAATTACCAGTAGCTATTACAGTGAAAGAATACCATGCTATTGTTTGAGGAGAGTGCACAGTTTTGAACTTGAAAAGTTACTAATAAACAAAGTAGGCACATTTAGGCAGTCTTGATAAAACATTTTGAACAGAAATACAATTGTTCATTGGATCAGTCTAAAACTTTGCACTTACACTGCTGCCATCTAGTGGCCAAAATCTAAATTGCACCTGGGCTGGAATAATACAGTATGGCCTTTCTCTTGCATTTCAAAGATGACGGTACAACAAAAAAAAACGTTTTTGTTTTTCTTTCAAATGGTATCAGGAATATGCATATCCTTGCTTCAGGGCCTGAGCTACAGGCAGTTAGATTTGGGTATGTCATTTTAGGCGAAAATGTTAAAAAAAGAGTCCAATCCTTAGATCGAATTTCTTTGTCAATATTCTGAACAGATATTACCACTGTTCTGCAACATATGTTTCAACTGTTCAAGCATTTGATTCAGAGCATTAAACACTGTTGTGCCTAAACTAGTCCTGCATTGGCTGTGTTAGACCTACGGGATAATGTTTGCTTTATAAATGTTGTTTTATGTTCTGGATCTAGAAAACACACCGAAAGGCAGCACATCGTTGGTTCTTAATGGACAGAAATGTGCACGTGAGAGCGATTCAATTATGCATTTAATAAAAACAGCTGCACCTACAAACTTAGTCAATGCGACATTTTTTTTAAGCACACAGTGGTCACTTTATGGACCCTATAGTCTCGTTTTAATCCGACGTCTAGAATTTGAGCTAGGTAGGCGCAGAAAAAATACTCTGAAAACTCAGTTGCTGACGACCCTCTTAAAAACCCGGTATGAGGTTCTCTTTAACGGTTGGACGACTCATCAGGAGAGGCGGGGAGTGGGTATGAGGTTCTCTTTAACGGTTGGACGACTCATCAGGAGAGGCGGGGAGTGGGTATGAGGTTCTCTTTAACGGTTGGACGACTCATCAGGAGAGGCGGGGAGTGGGTATGAGGTTCTCCTTAACGGTTGGACGACTCATCAGGAGAGGCGGGGAGTGGGTATGAGGTTCTCCTTAACGGTTGGACGACTCATCAGGAGAGGCGGGGAGTGGGTATGAGGTTCTCCTTAACGGTTGGACGACTCATCAGGAGAGGCGGGGAGTGGGCTGTATTCCTCCAATCAAGTTGATTCGCACATGTTCATCCACGTTGGTGTCATATTGGTGTAGATATGGATTTAACATTGAGCTTCAATCAATCCCTATTAATATTATGAAATCATTATATTTCTATATTAGTATATTACTATTGTATTATTATATTACTATTATATTGTTATATTACTATTATATTACTATATTTCTATATTATATGACTAATATTATTATATTACCATTATATTATTATATTACTATATTATTATATTTCTATATTATTATATTACTGTTATATTATTATATTACTATTATATTATTATATTACTATATTATATTTCTATATTATTATATTACTATTATATTATTATATTTCTATATTATTATATTACTGTTATATTATTATATTACTATATTATATTATTATATTACTATATTATATTATTATATTACTGTTATATTATTATATTACTATTATATTACTGTTATATTATTATATTACTATTATATTATTATATTATTATATTTCTATATTATTATATTTCTATATTATTATATTACTATTATATTACTATTATATTATTATATTACTATTATATTATTATTATATTTCTATATTATTATATTTCTATTATATTATTATTATATTTCTATATTATTATATTTCTATATTATTATATTTCTATATTATTATATTTCTATATTATTATATTTCTATATTATTATATTTCGAGGATAAGTGCGTGCTGGGTATCGTTCCCAAAATCTGAACTGTTTCGTGCGTGTGTGTGTGTGTGTGTGTGTGTGTGTGTGTGTGTGTGTGTGTGTGTGTGTGTGTGTGTGTGTGTGTGTGTCCATCCCTGCATCCATTTGCTTGTGGTTTGTGACAGAGTGAGACTAGTAATAATTTGTAACGGTTAAAGACAGACAGACAGACAGACAGACGTCTCACCTCAGAGTAGGAGGAGTGGAAGGAAAAGCAGGCTCTGGACAGACAGACAGACAGACAGACAGGCAGACAGACAGACAGACAGGCAGGCAGACAGGCGTCTCACCTCAGAGTAGGAGGAGTGGAAGGAAAAGCAGGCTCTGGACAGACAGACAGACAGACAGACAGACAGGCAGGCAGGCAGGCAGACAGACAGACAGGCAGACAGGCGTCTCACCTCAGAGTAGGAGGAGTGGAAGGAAAAGCAGGCTCTGTAGGAACTGGCACCTGTCCTGGAAACATTCCACATCTGGGTAAGATTGTTTCTCTCTCTCTCTCTCTGTGTGTGTGTGTGTGTGTGTGTGTGTGTGTGTGTGTGTGTGTGTGTGTGTGTGTGTGTGTGTGTGTGTGTGTGTGTGTGTGTATCAGCTGGCAGGAACAGGAGTGTTGGCTGTAGGGCTGTGGCTGCGTTTTGACTCTCGGACTGAGGGACTGTTCAGTGGAGAGGACTCTCCTGTTGTCTTCTTCACCGGTAAGACTGAGCTCTCACCCCTATACCCTAACCCCTAACCCCTACACCCTCACCCCTACGCCCTAACCCCTACACCCTCACCCCTACACCCTAACCCCTACCCCTACACCCTCACCCCTACGCCCTAACCCCTACACCCTCACCCCTACACCCTAACCCCTACACCATAACCCCTACCACCTACACCCTCACCCCTACGCCATAACCCCTAACCCCTACACCCTAACCCCTAACCCCTACACCCTAACCCCTAACCCCTACACCCTAACCCCTAACCCCTACACCCTAACCCCTACACCCTAACCCCTACGCCTAACCCCTACACCCTCACCCCTACACCCTCACCCCTAACCCCTACCCCTACGCCCTAACCCCTACACCCTAACCCCTACACCCTAACCCCTAACCCCTACCCCTACGCCCTAACCCCTACACCCTAACCCCTACACCCTCACCCCTACACCCTAACCCCTACACCCTAACCCCTACACCCTCACCCCTACGCCTAACCCCTACACCCTCACCCCTACACCATAACCCCTACACCCTAACCCCTAACCCCTACACCCAAACCCCTACACCATAACCCCTACACCCTCACCCCTACACCCTAACCCCTACACCCTAACCCCTACACCCTCACCCCTACACCCTAACCCCTACACCCTCACCCCTACACCCTAACCCCTAACCCCTACACCCTAACCCCTACACCCTAACCCCTAACCCTAACCCCTACACCCTAACCCCTACACCCTAGCCCCTACAGCCTAACCCCTAACCCCTACACCCTAACCCCTACACCCTAACCCCTAACCCCTACACCCTAACCCTTACACCCTAACCCCTACACCCTCACCCTCACCCCTACACCCTAACCCTTACACCCTAACCCCTTACACCCTCACCCTCACCCCTATACCCTAACCCCTACACCCTCACCCCTACACCCTAACCCCTACACCCTCACCCTCACCCCTACACCCTAACCCCTACACCCCTCACCCCTACACCCTAACCCCTACACCCTAACCCCTACACCCCTCACCCCTACACCCTAACCCACTACCCTACACCCTAACCCCTACACCCTAACCCCTACACCCTCACCCCTACACCCTAACCCCTAACCCCTACACCCAAACCCCTACACCATAACCCCTACACCCTCACCCCTACACCCTCACCCCTACACCCTAACCCCTACACCCTCACCCCTACACCCTAACCCCTCACCCCTACACCCTAACCCCTACACCCTCACCCTCACCCCTACACCATAACCCCTACACCCTAACCCCTACACCCTAACCCCTACACCCTAACCCTAACCCCTACACCCTAACCCCTACACCCTAGCCCCTACAGCCTAGCCCCTAACCCCTAACCCCTACACCCTAACCCCTACACCCTAACCCCTAACCCCTACACCCTAACCCCTAACCCTTACACCTAACCCCTACACCCTACACCATAAGCCCTACACCTAACCCCTACACCCTAACCCCTATACCCTAATCCCTACACCCTAACCCCTACACCATAACCCCTACACCCTTACCCCTAACCCCTATACCTTAAATCCTAACCATAACCCCTACACCCTAACCCCTACATCCTAACCCCTACAGCCTAACCCCTACACCCTAACCCCTAACCCCTACAGCCTAAAATATCTCCTCTCAGCTAGTGGTATCATCAGCTGCTATATCACCAGGGTTACAGAGGGCTGCTATATCACCAGGGTTACAGAGGGCTGCTATATCACCAGGGTTACAGAGGGCTGCTATATCACCAGGGGTTACAGAGGGCTGCTATATCACCAGGGTTACAGAGGGCTGCTATATCACCAGGGTTACAGAGGGCTGCTATATCACCAGGGTTACAGAGGGCTGCTATATCACCAGGGTTACAGAGGGCTGCTATATCACCAGGGTTACAGAGGGCTGCTATATCACCAGGGTTACAGAGGGCTGCTATATCACCAGGGTTACAGAGGGCTGCTATATCACCAGGGTTACAGAGGGCTGCTATATCACCAGGGTTACAGAGGGCTGCTATATCACCAGGGTTACAGAGGGCTGCTATATCACCAGGGTTACAGAGGGCTGCTATATCACCAGGGTTACAGAGGGCTGCTATATCACCAGGGTTACAGAGGGCTGCTATATCACCAGGGTTACAGAGGGCTGCTATATCACCAGGGTTACAGAGGGGCTGCTATATCACCAGGGTTACAGAGGGGCTGCTATATCACCAGGGTTACAGAGGGCTGCTATATCACCAGGGTTACAGAGGAATGGCAGCCATGTTAATAACTGTCTCAGAATCCGTTAGTGGGAGGAGTTGTTGTTCTGACATCACAATGATCTGTTGACCAAGACATCACTTCCTCTGCAACAAACAAGGTGTGTGTGTGTGTGTGTGTGTGTGTGTGTGTGTGTGTGTGTGTGTGTGTGTGTGTGTGTGTGTGTGTGTGTGTGTGTGTGTGTGTGTCCATCCCTGCATCCATTTGCTTGTGGTTTGTGACAGAGTGAGACTAGAGAAAAACTTTCAACATCAGACTTAATAATTTGTAACGGTTAAAGCAGTTATTCACTGTGTGGTGTGGTGTGTATATGGTGTATATATGGTGTATATATGGTGTATATGGTGTGTATATGGTGTATATGGTGTGTGTGGTGTGTGGTGTGTGTGTGGTGTGTATATGGTGTATATATGGTGTATATATGGTGTATATGGTGTGTATATGGTGTATATGGTGTGTGTGGTGTGTGGTGTGTATATGGTGTATATATGGTGTATATATGGTGTATATGGTGTGTATATGGTGTATATGGTGTGTGTGGTGTGTGGTGTGTGGTGTGGTGTGTATATGGTGTATATATGGTGTATATATGGTGTATATGGTGTGTATATGGTGTGTGTGTGGTGTGTGGTGTGTGTGTGGTGTGTATATGGTGTATATATGGTGTATATATGGTGTATATGGTGTGTATATGGTGTATATGGTGTGTGGTGTGGTGTGTATATGGTGTATATATGGTGTATATATGGTGTATATGGTGTGTATATGGTGTATATGGTGTGTGTGGTGTGTGGTGTGTGTGTGGTGTGTATATGGTGTATATATGGTGTATATATGGTGTATATGGTGTGTATATGGTGTATATGGTGTGTGTGGTGTGTGGTGTGTATATGGTGTATATATGGTGTATATATGGTGTATATGGTGTGTATATGGTGTATATGGTGTGTGTGGTGTGTGGTGTGTGGTGTGGTGTGTATATGGTGTATATATGGTGTATATATGGTGTATATGGTGTGTATATGGTGTGTGTGGTGTGTGGTGTGTGTGTGGTGTGTATATGGTGTATATATGGTGTATATATGGTGTATATGGTGTGTATATGGTGTATATGGTGTGTGGTGTGGTGTGTATATGGTGTATATATGGTGTATATATGGTGTATATGGTGTGTATATGGTGTATATGGTGTGTGTGGTGTGTGGTGTGTGGTGTGGTGTGTATATGGTGTATATATGGTGTATATATAGTGTATATGGTGTGTATATGGTGTATATGGTGTGTGTGGTGTGTGGTGTGTGTGTGGTGTGTATATGGTGTATATATGGTGTATATATGGTGTATATGGTGTGTATATGGTGTATATGGTGTGTGTGGTGTGTGGTGTGTGTGTGTATGTGTGTATGGTGTGTGTACGGCGTGTGTATGTGGTGTGTGTGGTGTGTGTGTGTGTGTGTGTGTATGTGTGTATGTTGTGTGTACGGCGTGTGTATGTGGTGTGTGTGGTGTGTGTGTGTGTGTATGTGTGTATGGTGTGTGTACGGCGTGTGTATGTGGTGTGTGTGGTGTGTGTGTGTGTGTATGTGTGTATGGTGTGTGTACGGTGTGTGTATGTGGTGTGTGTGGTGTGTGTGTGTGTGTGTGGTGTGTGTGGTGTGTGTATATGGTGTGTATATGGTGTGTGTATGGTGTGTATATGGTGTGTATATTGTGTGTATATGGTGTGTATGGTGTGTATATGGTGTGTGTATGTGGTGTGTGTATATGGTGTGTGTGGTGTGTGTATATGTTGTGTATATGGTGTATATATGGTGTATATATGGTGTATATGGTGTGTATATGGTGTATATGTGGTGTATATGGTGTGTATATGGTGTATATGGTGTGTATGGTGTATATGGTGTATATATGGTGTATATGGTGTGTATATGGTGTGTATATGGTGTATATGGTGTATATGGTGTATATGGTGTGTATATGGTGTGGGATCCATAGGTGTGTATATGGTGTGTATATGGTGTATATATAGTATGTATATGGTGTATATGGTGTATATGGTGTGTATATGGTGTGGGATCCATAGGTGTGTATATGGTGTGTATATGGTGTATATATGGTGTGTATATGGTGTATATGGTGTATATGGTGTGTATATGGTGTGGGACCCATAGGTGTGTATATGGTGTGTATATCAAATCAAATCAAATGTATTTTTATATAGCCCTTCGTACATCAGCCGATATCTCAAAGTGCTGTACAGAAACCCAGCCTAAAACCCCAAACAGCAAGCAAAGCATGTGAAAGAAGCACGGTGGCTAGGAAAAACTCCCTAGGAAAAACTCCCTAGAAAGGCCAAAAACCTAGGAAGAAACCTAGAGAGGAACCAGGCTATGAGGGGTGGCCAGTCCTCTTCTGGCTGTGCTGGGTGGATATTATAACAGAACATGGTCAAGATGTTAAAATGTTCATAAATGACCAGCATGGTCAAATAATAAAGATCATAGTAGTTGTCGAGGGTGCAACAAGCACGTCCGGTGAACAGGTCAGGGTTCCATAGCCGCAGGCAGAACAGTTGAAACTGGAGCAGCAGCACGGCCAGGTGGACTGGGGACAGCAAGGAGTCATCATACCAGGTAGTCCTGAGGCATGGTCCTAGGGCTCAGGTCCTCCGAGAGAAAGACAGAAAGAGAGAAAGAGAGAATTAGAGAGAGCATATTTAAATTCACACAGGACACCGGATAAGACAAGAGAAATACTCCAGATGTAACAGACTGACCCTAGCCCCCCGACACATAAACTACTGCAGCATAAATACTGGAGGCTGAGACAGGAGGGATCAGAAGACACTGTGGCCCCATCCGATGATACCCCCGGACAGGGCCAAACAGGCAGGATATAACCCCACCCACTTTGCCAAAGCACAGCCCCCACACCACTAGAGGGATGTCTCCAACCACCAACTTACCGTCCTAAGACAAGGCCGAGTATAGCCCACAACGATCTCCGCCATGGCACAACCCAAGGGGGGCGCCAACCCAGACAGGAAGACCACGTCAGTGACTCAACCCACTCAAGTGACGCACCCCTCCCATGGACGGCATGGAAGAACACCAGCAGGCCAGTGACTCAGCCCCTGTAAAAGGGTTAGAGGCAGAGAATCCCAGTGGAGAGAGGGGAACTGGCAAGGCAGAGACAGCAAGGGCGGTTCGTTGCTCCAGCCTTTCCGTTCACCTTCACACTCCTGGGCCAGACTATACTTAATCATAGGACCTACTGAAGAGATAAGTCTTCAGTAAAGATTTAAAGGTTGAGACTGAGTCTGCGTCTCTCACATTGGTAGGCAGACCATTCCATAAAAATGGAGCTCTATAGGAGAAAGCCCCTACCTCCAGCCGTTTGCTTAGAAATTCTAGGGACAATTAGGAGGCCTGCGTCTTGTGACCATAGCGTACGTGTAGGTATGTACGGCAGGACCAAATCGGAAAGATAGGTAGGAGCAAGCCCATGTAATGCTTTGTAGGTTAGCAGTAAAACCTTGAAATCAGCCCTTGCCTTAACAGGAAGCCAGTGTAGGGAGGCTAGCACTGGAGTAATATGATCAAATTTTTTGGTTCTAGTCAGGATTCTAGCAGCCGTATTTAGCACTAACTGAAGTTTATTTAGTGCTTTATCCGCTAGCCGGAAAGTAGAGCATTGCAGTAGTCCAGCCTAGAAGTAACAAAAGCATGGATACATTTTTCTACGTCATTTTTGGACAGAAAGTTTCTGATTTTTGCAATGTTACGTAGATGGAAAAAAAGCTGTCCTTGAAACAGTCTTGATATGTTCTTCAAAAGAGAGATCAGGGTCCACAGTAACGCTCGAGGTCCTTTACAGTTTTATTTGAGACGACTGTACAACCATCCAGATTAATTGTCAGATTCAACAGAAGATCTCTTTGTTTCTTGGGACCTAGAACAAGCATCTCTGTTTTGTCCGAGTTTAAAAGTAGAAAGTTTGCAGCCATCCACTTCTTTATGTCTGAAACACAGGCTTCTAGCGAGGGCAATTTTGGGGCTTCACCATGTTTCATTGACATGTACAGCTGTGTGTCGTCCGCATAGCAGTGAAATTTAACATTATGATTTCGAATGACATCCCCAAGAGGTAAAATATATAGTGAAAACAATAGTGGTCCTAAAACGGAACCTTGAGGAACACCGACATTTACAGTTGATTTGTCAGAGGACAAACCATTCACAGAGACAAACTGATATCTTTCCGACAGATAAGACCTAAACCAGGCCAGAACTTGTCCATGTAGACCAATTTGGGTTTCCAATCTCTCCAAAAGAATGTGGTGATCGATGGTATCAAAAGCGGCACTAAGATCTATATGGTGTGTATGCTGTATATGGTGTATATATGGTGTATATGGTGTGGGATCCATAGGTGTGTATATGGTGTATATGGTGTATATATGGTGTATATGGTGTATATATGGTGTATATATGGTGTATATGGTGTATATGTGGTGTATGTATGGTGTATATATGGTGTATATATGGTGTATATGGTGTATGTGCTGTGTGGTCCATAGGTGTGTATATGGTGTATATGGTGTGTATATGGTGTGTATATGGTGTATATATGGCGTATATGGTGTATATGGTGTATATGGTGTGTATATGGTGTATATATGGTGTATACGGTGTATATATGGTGTATATATGGTGTATATGGTGTATGTGGTGTATATATGGTGTATATATGGTGTATGTGCTGTGTGGTCCATAGGTGTGTACATGGTGTATATGGTGTGTATATGGTGTATATATGGTGTATGTGCTGTGTGGTCCATAGGTGTGTATATGGTGTATATGGTGTATATATGGTGTATATGGTGTGTATATGGTGTATATATGGTGTATGTGCTGTGTGGTCCATAGGTGTGTATATGGTGTATATGGTGTATATATGGTGTGTATATGGTGTATATGGTGTATATGGTGTATATATGGTGTGTATATGGTGTATATATGGTGTATATATGGTGTATGTGCTGTGTGGTCCATAGGTGTGTATATGGTGTATATATGGTGTATATGGTGTATATATGGTGTATGTGCTGTGTGGTCCATAGGTGTGTATATGGTGTATATATGGTGTATATGGTGTATATATGGTGTATGTGCTGTGTGGTCCATAGGTGTATATATGGTGTATATATGGTGTATATGGTGTAT
>NW_025548621.1:35000-75000 GCF_905237065.1 Salmo salar
ACCACAAATAAAAACACACACCTGTTTATAGGACTCCCAATCAGAGGCAACTAGAAACACCTGCCTCCAATTGAGAGTCCAGCACCCAACCTACACATAGAAAACCTACCCTAGAACCTACACACAACACAAACCCTCTGCCACGTCCTGACCAAAACTAATAATTACTCCCTCTGCTGGTCAGGACGTGACAATAACACAATAGAAAAATCTATATACAGTGAGTGCAAATGTAGAAGAGAACGGAGGTAAGGCAATAAATAGACCATAGTAGCGAAGTAATTACAATTTAGCAAATTAGCACTGGAGTGATAGATGAGCAGATGATGATGTGCAAGTAGAAATACTGGTGTGCAAAAGAGCAGAAAAGTAAATAAAAACAATATGGGGATGAGGTAGGTAGATTGGGTGGGCTATTTACAGATGGCCTATATACAGCTGCAGCGATCGGTTAGCTGCTCAGATAGCTGATGTTTAATGTTAGTGAGGGAAATATAAGTCTCCAGCTTCAGTGATTTTTGCAATTCGTTCCAGTCATTGGCAGCAGAGAACTGGAAGGAAAGGCGACCAAAGGAGGAATTGGCTTTGGGGATGACCAGTGAAATATACCTGCTGGAGCGCGTGCTACGGGTGGGTGCTGCTATGGTGACCAGCGAGCTGAGATAAGGCGGGGCTTTACCTAGCAAAGACTTATAGATTACCTGGAACCAGTGGGTTTGGCGACGAGTATGAAGCGAGGGCCAGCCAACGAGAGCGTACAGGTCGCAGTGGTGGGTAGTATATGGGGCTTTGGTAACAAAATGGATGGCACTGTGATAGACTGCATCCAGTTTGCTGAGTAGAGTGTTGGAGGCTATTTTGTAAATGACATCGCCGAAGTCAAGGATCGGTAGGATAGTCAGTTTTACGAGGGTATGTTTGGCAGCATGAGTGAAGGATGCTTTGTTGCGAAATAGGAAGCCGATTCTAGATTTAATTTTGGATTGGAGATGTTTAATGTGAGTCTGGAAGGAGAGTTTACAGTCTAACCAGACACCCAGGTATTTGTAGTTGTCCACATATTCTAAGTAAGAACCGTCCAGAGTAGTGATGCTGGACGGGAGGGCAGGTGCAGGCAGCGATCGGTTGAAGAGCATGCATTTAGTTTTACTTGTATTTAAGAGCAGTTGGAGGCCACGGAAGGAGTGTTGTATGGCATTGAAGCTCGTCTGGAGGTTAGTTAACACAGTGTCCAAAGAAGGGCCAGAAGTATACAGAATGGTGTCGTCTGCGTAGAGGTGGATCAGAGACTCACCAGCAGCAAGAGCGACATCATTGATGTATAAAGAGAAAAGATTCGGCCCGAGAATTGAACCCTGTGGCACCCCCATAGAGACTGCCAGAGGTCCGGACAACAGGCCCTCCGATTTGACACACTGAACTCTATCTGAGAAGTAGTTGGTGAACCAGGCGAGGCAATCATTTGAGAAACCAAGGCTGTTGAGTCTGCCGATAAGAATGTGGTGATTGACAGAGTTGAAAGCCTTGGCCAGGTCAATGAATACGGCTGCACAGTAATGTCTCTTATCGATGGCGGTTATGATGTCGTTAAGGACCTTGAGTGTGGCTGAGGTGCACCCATGACCAGCTCGGAAACCAGATTATAGGGTAGCAGTTTATATTATAGTGTTTAAGTGTATATTATAGGGCTAGAAGTGTATATTATAGGGTAGAAGTGTATATTATAGGGCTAGAAGTGTATATTATAGGGTAGAAGTGTATATTATAGGGCTAGAAGTGTATATTATAGGGTAGAAGTGTATATTATAGGGCTAGAAGTGTATATTATAGGGTAGAAGTGTATATTATAGGCTAGAAGTGTATATTATAGGGTAGAAGTGTATATTATAGGCTAGAAGTGTATATTATAGTATAGAAGTGTATATTATAGGGTAGAAGTGTATATTATAGGGTATTATAGGGTAGCAGTGTATATTATAGGGTAGCAGTGTATATTATAGGGTAGAAGTGTATATTATAGGGTAGAAGTGTATATTACAGGGTAGAAGAGTATATTATAGGGTAGAAGTGTATATTATAGGGTAGTAGTGTATATTATAGGGTAGTAGTGTATATTATAGGGTAGAAGTGTATATTATAGGGTAGTAGTGTATATTATAGGGTAGTAGTGTATATTATAGGGTAGAAGTGTATATTATAGGGTAGTAGTGTATATTATAGGGTAGAAGTGTATATTATAGGGTAGAAGTGTATATTATAGGGTAGAAGTGTATATTATAAGGTAGAAGAGTATATTATAGGGTAGAAGTGTATATTATAGGGTAGAAGTGTATATTATAGGGTAGAAGTATATATTATAGGGTAGAAGTATATATTATAGGGTAGAAGTGTATATTATAGGGTAGAAGTGTATATTATAGGGTAGAAGTGTATATTATAGGGTAGAAGAATATATTATAGGGTAGAAGTGTATATTATAGGGTAGAAGTGTATATTAGTGTATCGCCAAACCCACTGGCTCCAGGTCATCTATAAGTCTTTGCTAGGTAAAGGCCCACCTTATCTCAGCTCACTGGTCACCAAAGCAGCACCCACCTGTAGCACGCGCTCCAGCAGGTAAATTTCACTGGTCATCCCCAAAGCCAATTCCTCCTTTTGCCGCCTTTCCTTCCAGTTCTCTGCTGCCAATGACTGGAACGAACTGCAAAAATCTCTGAAGCTGGAGACTCATATCTCCCTCACTAGCTTTAAGCACCAGCTGTCAGAGCAGCTCACAGATCACTGCACCTGTACATAGCCCATCTGTAAACAGCCCATCCAGCTACCTCATCCCCATACTGTATTTATTTATTTATCCTGCTCCTTTGCACCCCAGTATCTCTACTTGCACATTCATCTTCTGCACATCTATCACTCCAGTGTTTAATTGTTATATTGTAATTACTTCGCCACTATGGCCTATTTATTGCCTTACCTCCCTGTATATTATTGGGTAGAAGTGTATATTATAGGGTAGAAGTATATATTATTGGGTAGAAGTGTATTTTGGAGGGTAGAGGTGTATGTTATAGGGTAGAAGTGGTGTAGTAGTTTTTAATCTCAGTCCTGTCAGAGTTATAGTAGTGTGTAATCTCAGTCCTGGTAGAGTTGTAGTAGTGTGTAATCTCAGTCCTGGTAGAGTTGTAGTAGTGTGTCATCTCAGTCCTGGTAGAGTTGTAGTAGTGTGTCATCTCAGTCCTGGTAGAGTTGTAGTAGTGTGTAATCTCAGTCCTGTCAGAGTTATAGTAGTGTGTAATCTCAGTCCTGGTAGAGTTGTAGTAGTGTGTAATCTCACTGTGTTGTTCTGTCAGAGTTGTCCAACGGCCATTGACGAGGTGTTCAACTCTAAACTCCATATCATTGGAGGAGTGGGCATCGGAATTGGAGTCCTCATGGTGAGAGCAGCCAATCAACTCTCTCTCTCTATCCACTCCTCTCCTCTCTCTTTCCTCTCCTCTCTCTCCTCTCCTTTCTCTCTCTCCTCTCTCTCTCCTCTCTCTTTCCTCTCCTCCACTCCTCTCCTTTCTCTCCTCCACTCCTCTTCTTTCTCTCTATCCACTCCTCTCTTTCCTCTCCTCTCTCCTCTCCTTTCTCTCCTTCACTCCTCTCCTCTCTCTCTCTTCTTCTCTCTCTGTCCACTCTCTCTCCTCCGCTCCTCTCTCCTCCACTCCTCTCCTCTCCTCTCCTTCACCCTCTCTCTCCTCCTCTCTCCTTCCTCTCTGTCCTCTTCCCTACACTCCTCCACTCTCTTTCCTCCCTCCACTCCTCTGTCCTCTCCATCTTCTCCACTCCTTTCTCCTCCTCTCCTCTCCTTCCTCTCTCTCCTCTCCTCTCCTTCCTCTCTCTCCTCCTCTGTCCTCTCCTTCGTCTCTCTCCTCTCCTTCCTCTCTCTCCTCCTCTCCTCTGTCCTCTCCTTCGTCTCTCTCCTCCACTCCTCTGTCCTCTCCTTCCTCTCTCTCCTCCTCTCCTCTCCTTCCTCTTGTCCTCTAATGATATGTCTTTCTCTTCTGTCCAGATCTTTGGGATGATCTTCAGCATGCTGCTGTGCTGCGCCATCAGAAGGTCTCGTGACATCATGTAGACCCGGACTCTGCCCTTCCGTGCACTTAACTTATCTGTGTGTCTGTCCTCAATTGATGTTAAACGCTCACTAGGTTTGTACTGCCATTAGGATTAGGGTTAGTTAGCATTTTCAGCCAGCCAGCCAGTCAGCCAGCCAGCCAGCCAGTCAGCCAGCCAGTCAGCCAGCCAGCCAGCCAGTCAGTCAGTCAGTTAGTCAGCCAGTCAGCCAGCCAGTCAGTCAGTTAGTCAGCCAGTCAGCCAGCCAGTCAGCCAGCCAGCCAGTCAGTCAGCCAGTCAGCCAGCCAGCCAGTTAGTCAGCCAGTCAGTCAGTTAGTCAGCCAGCCAGCCAGTCAGTCAGCCAGCCAGCCAGCCAGCCAGCCAGTCAGTCAGTTAGTCAGCCAGTCAGCCAGTCAGCCAGTCAGCCAGCCAGCCAGCCAGTCAGCCAGTCAGCCAGCCAGTCAGTCAGTTAGTCAGCCAGTCAGCCAGTCAGTCAGCCAGCCAGCCAGTCAGCCAGCCAGCCAGCCAGCCAGCCAGCCAGTCAGCCAGCCAGTTAGTCAGCCAGTCAGCCAGCCAGTCAGTCAGTTAGTCAGCCAGTCAGCCAGTCAGCCAGCCAGTCAGCCAGCCAGCCAGCCAGCCAGCCAGTCAGCCAGCCAGTCAGCCAGTTAGTCAGCCAGCCAGCCAGCCAGCCTGCCAGCCAGCCAGCCAGCCAGCCAGTAAAGCTCTACCCTGGATGGAAACTCAGTCTCCTGTGAAAGTGTGGAGCTGTACTGAGGTTTCAGGCTGTGTAACATTAATGTACTGTGATCAGTGTATCGTTTCATCACTGATAGAACCAAAACGCCTTAAAATCTGGCAGAATGTAATCTGTTGTATTTGCTTTAGAAACCTGACTATGTTCCTCCTCATATTGCCTGTTTGTTCAGCGACATGGACTGTAACAACTTTACGGCAGAGTAGAGATTTTATAAACATTTTTACTGCAACTATTTTGATCAACAAAAGTTGTGTATTTTCTTTGAATTGCCAAATAAAATAAAGTAATATGGATGTTGGACTGTGAGTGACTGACGTGGGGATTAGATCTGGGGAACAACTCTCTGTAACGGTCTCTGTTCAACTCAACAAACCAAACACACGGTCAGGTCGTTTAGTTCAACAAGACTCGTTTACTGGGATTCATTCTGTCCTGGAGAAAGAGCTGAGCGATTTCCGATAGATAAACCAGCCGCAAAGTAAAAAAAAATGGATATATCGTAAAAAAAAAGTTAAACTAGAATGAGCTTGTTTAAGTTTAGGCCTAGTGTTAGCAGTGTGGTGAAGGTTAAGATTAAAATCAGATTCTGTGGCTGAGACAGCTAGTAGAGCTGCCTCCAGAACAATATTCATCCCAATAAATGGCCAACCAGCAACAATGTCCCTGGTGAACTAGTCCTTAGTTAGTAATATGCCCCTGGTGAACTAGTCCTTAGTTAGTAATATACCCCTGGTGAACTAGTCCTTAGTTAGTAATATACCCCTGGTGAACTAGTCCTTAGTTAGTAATATACCCCTGGTGAACTAGTCCTTAGTTAGTAATATACCCCTGGTGAACTAGTCCTTAGTTAGTAATATACCCCTGGTGAACTAGTCCTTAGTTAGTAATATACCCCTGGTTAACTAGTCCTTAGTTAGTAATATACCCCTGGTGAACTAGTCCTTAGTTAGTAATATACCCCTGGTGAACTAGTCCTTAGTTAGTAATATACCCCTGGTGAACTAGTCCTTACTAATATACCCCTGGTTAACTAGTCCTTAGTTAGTAATATACCCCTGGAGAACTAGTCCTTAGTTAGTAATATACCCCTGGTGAACTAGTCCTGTTAGTAATATACCCCTGGTGAACTAGTCCTTAGTTAGTAATATACCCCTGGTGAACTAGTCCATTAGTAATATACCCCTGGTGAACTAGTCCTTAGTTAGTAATATACCCCTGGTGAACTAGTCCTTTAGTAATATACCCCTGGTGAACTAGTCCTTAGTTAGTAATATACCCCTGGTGAACTAGTCCTTAGTTAGTAATATACCCCTGGTGAACTAGTCCTTAGTTAGTAATATACCCCTGGTGAACTAGTCCTTAGTTAGTAATATACCCCTGGTGAACTAGTCCTTAGTTAGTAATATACCCCTGGTGAACTAGTCCTTAGTTAGTAATATACCCCTGGTGAACTAGTCCTTAGTTAGTAATATACCCCTGGTGAACTAGTCCTTAGTTAGTAATATACCCCTGGTGAACTAGTCCTTAGTTAGTAATATACCCCTGGTGAACTAGTCCTTAGTTAGTAATATACCCCTGGTGAACTAGTCCTTAGTTAGTAATATACCCCTGGTGAACTAGTCCTTAGTTAGTAATATACCCCTGGTGAACTAGTCCTTAGTTAGTAATATACCCCTGGTGAACTAGTCCTTAGTTAGTAATATACCCCTGGTGAACTAGTCCTTAGTTAGTAATATACCCCTGGTGAACTAGTCCTTAGTTAGTAATATACCCCTGGTGAACTAGTCCTTAGTTAGTAATATACCCCTGGTGAACTAGTCCTTAGTTAGTAATATACCCCTGGTGAACTAGTCCTTAGTTAGTAATATACCCCTGGTGAACTAGTCCTTAGTTAGTAATATACCCCTGGTGAACTAGTCCTTAGTTAGTAATATACCCCTGGTGAACTAGTCCTTAGTTAGTAATATACCCCTGGTGAACTAGTCCTTAGTTAGTAATATACCCCTGGTGAACTAGTCCTTAGTTAGTAATATACCCCTGGTGAACTAGTCCTTAGTTAGTAATATACCCCTGGTGAACTAGTCCTTAGTTAGTAATATACCCCTGGTGAACTAGTCCTTAGTTAGTAATATACCCCTGGTGAACTAGTCCTTAGTTAGTAATATACCCCTGGTGAA
Organism: Salmo salar; assembly: GCF_905237065.1. Taxonomy (NCBI): domain Eukaryota; kingdom Metazoa; phylum Chordata; class Actinopteri; order Salmoniformes; family Salmonidae; genus Salmo; species Salmo salar. The sequence continues at coordinate 42,033 of NW_025548621.1, forward strand.
CTAGTCCTTAGTTAGTAATATACCCCTGGTGAACTAGTCCTTAGTTAGTAATATACCCCTGGTGAACTAGTCCTTAGTCAGTAATATACCCCTGGTGAACTAGTCCTTAGTTAGTAATATACCCCTGGTGAACTAGTCCTTAGTTAGTAATATACCCCTGGTGAACTAGTCCTTAGTTAGTAATATACCCCTGGTGAACTAGTCCTTAGTTAGTAATATACCCCTGGTGAACTAGTCCTTAGTTAGTAATATACCCCTGGTGAACTAGTCCTTAGTTAGTAATATACCCCTGGTGAACTAGTCCTTAGTTAGTAATATACCCCTGGTGAACTAGTCCTTAGTTAGTAATATACCCCTGGTGAACTAGTCCTTAGTTAGTAATATACCCCTGGTGAACTAGTCCTTAGTTAGTAATATACCCCTGGTGAACTAGTCCTTAGTTAGTAATATACCCCTGGTGAACTAGTCCTTAGTTAGTAATATACCCCTGGTGAACTAGTCCTTAGTTAGTAATATACCCCTGGTGAACTAGTCCTTAGTTAGTAATATACCCCTGGTGAACTAGTCCTTAGTTAGTAATATACCCCTGGTGAACTAGTCCTTAGTCAGTAATATACCCCTGGTGAACTAGTCCGTTAGTAATATACCCCTGGTGAACTAGTCCTTAGTTAGTAATATACCCCTGGTGAACTAGTCCTTAGTTAGTAATATACCCCTGGTGAACTAGTCCTTAGTTAGTAATATACCCCTGGTGAACTAGTCCTTAGTTAGTAATATACCCCTGGTGAACTAGTCCTTAGTTAGTAATATACCCCTGGTGAACTAGTCCTTAGTTAGTAATATACCCCTGGTGAACTAGTCCTTAGTTAGTAATATACCCCTGGTGAACTAGTCCTTAGTTAGTAATATACCCCTGGTGAACTAGTCCTTAGTTAGTAATATACCCCTGGTGAACTAGTCCTTAGTTAGTAATATACCCCTGGTGAACTAGTCCTTAGTTAGTAATATACCCCTGGTGAACTAGTCCTTAGTTAGTAATATACCCCTGGTGAACTAGTCCTTAGTTAGTAATATACCCCTGGTGAACTAGTCCTTAGTTAGTAATATACCCCTGGTGAACTAGTCCTTAGTTAGTAATATACCCCTGGTGAACTAGTCCTTAGTTAGTAATATACCCCTGGTGAACTAGTCCTTAGTTAGTAATATACCCCTGGTGAACTAGTCCTTAGTTAGTAATATACCCCTGGTGAACTAGTCCTTAGTTAGTAATATACCCCTGGTGAACTAGTCCTTAGTTAGTAATATACCCCTGGTGAACTAGTCCTTAGTTAGTAATATACCCCTGGTGAACTAGTCCTTAGTTAGTAATATACCCCTGGTGAACTAGTCCTTAGTTAGTAATATACCCCTGGTGAACTAGTCCTTAGTTAGTAATATACCCCTGGTGAACTAGTCCTTAGTTAGTAATATACCCCTGGTGAACTAGTCCTTAGTTAGTAATATACCCCTGGTGAACTAGTCCTTAGTTAGTAATATACCCCTGGTGAACTAGTCCTTAGTTAGTAATATACCCCTGGTGAACTAGTCCTTAGTTAGTAATATACCCCTGGTGAACTAGTCCTTAGTTAGTAATATACCCCTGGTGAACTAGTCCTTAGTTAGTAATATACCCCTGGTGAACTAGTCCTTAGTTAGTAATATACCCCTGGTGAACTAGTCCTTAGTTAGTAATATACCCCTGGTGAACTAGTCCTTAGTTAGTAATATACCCCTGGTGAACTAGTCCTTAGTTAGTAATATACCCCTGGTGAACTAGTCCTTAGTTAGTAATATACCCCTGGTGAACTAGTCCTTAGTTAGTAATATACCCCTGGTGAACTAGTCCTTAGTTAGTAATATACCCCTGGTGAACTAGTCCTTAGTTAGTAATATACCCCTGGTGAACTAGTCCTTAGTTAGTAATATACCCCTGGTGAACTAGTCCTTAGTTAGTAATATACCCCTGGTGAACTAGTCCTTAGTTAGTAATATACCCCTGGTGAACTAGTCCTTAGTTAGTAATATACCCCTGGTGAACTAGTCCTTAGTTAGTAATATACCCCTGGTGAACTAGTCCTTAGTTAGTAATATACCCCTGGTGAACTAGTCCTTAGTTAGTAATATACCCCTGGTGAACTAGTCCTTAGTTAGTAATATACCCCTGGTGAACTAGTCCTTAGTTAGTAATATACCCCTGGTGAACTAGTCCTTAGTTAGTAATATACCCCTGGTGAACTAGTCCTTAGTTAGTAATATACCCCTGGTGAACTAGTCCTTAGTTAGTAATATACCCCTGGTGAACTAGTCCTTAGTTAGTAATATACCCCTGGTGAACTAGTCCTTAGTTAGTAATATACCCCTGGTGAACTAGTCCTTAGTTAGTAATATACCCCTGGTGAACTAGTCCTTAGTTAGTAATATACCCCCTGGTGAACTAGTCCTTAGTTAGTAATATACCCCTGGTGAACTAGTCCTTAGTTAGTAATATACCCCTGGTGAACTAGTCCTTAGTTAGTAATATACCCCTGGTGAACTAGTCCTTAGTTAGTAATATACCCCTGGTGAACTAGTCCTTAGTTAGTAATATACCCCTGGTGAACTAGTCCTTAGTTAGTAATATACCCCTGGTGAACTAGTCCTTAGTTAGTAATATACCCCTGGTGAACTAGTCCTTAGTTAGTAATATACCCCTGGTGAACTAGTCCTTAGTCAGTAATATACCCTGGTGAACTAGTCCTTAGTTAGTAATATACCCCTGGTGAACTAGTCCTTAGTTAGTAATATACCCCTGGTGAACTAGTCCTTAGTTAGTAATATACCCCTGGTGAACTAGTCCTTAGTTAGTAATATACCCCTGGTGAACTAGTCCTTAGTTAGTAATATACCCCTGGTGAACTAGTCCTTAGTTAGTAATATACCCCTGGTGAACTAGTCCTTAGTTAGTAATATACCCCTGGTGAACTAGTCCTTAGTTAGTAATATACCCCTGGTGAACTAGTCCTTAGTTAGTAATATACCCCTGGTGAACTAGTCCTTAGTTAGTAATATACCCCTGGTGAACTAGTCCTTAGTTAGTAATATACCCCTGGTGAACTAGTCCTTAGTTAGTAATATACCCCTGGTGAACTAGTCCTTAGTTAGTAATATACCCCTGGTGAACTAGTCCTTAGTTAGTAATATACCCCTGGTGAACTAGTCCTTAGTTAGTAATATACCCCTGGTGAACTAGTCCTTAGTTAGTAATATACCCCTGGTGAACTAGTCCTTAGTTAGTAATATACCCCTGGTGAACTAGTCCTTAGTTAGTAATATACCCCTGGTGAACTAGTCCTTAGTTAGTAATATACCCCTGGTGAACTAGTCCTTAGTCAGTAATATACCCCTGGTGAACTAGTCCTTAGTTAGTAATATACCCCTGGTGAACTAGTCCTTAGTTAGTAATATACCCCTGGTGAACTAGTCCTTAGTTAGTAATATACCCCTGGTGAACTAGTCCTTAGTTAGTAATATACCCCTGGTGAACTAGTCCTTAGTCAGTAATATACCCCTGGTGAACTAGTCCTTAGTTAGTAATATACCCCTGGTGAACTAGTCCTTAGTTAGTAATATACCCCTGGTGAACTAGTCCTTAGTCAGTAATATACCCCTGGTGAACTAGTCCTTAGTTAGTAATATACCCCTGGTGAACTAGTCCTTAGTTAGTAATATACCCCTGGTGAACTAGTCCTTAGTTAGTAATATACCCCTGGTGAACTAGTCCTTAGTTAGTAATATACCCCTGGTGAACTAGTCCTTAGTTAGTAATATACCCCTGGTGAACTAGTCCTTAGTTAGTAATATACCCCTGGTGAACTAGTCCTTAGTTAGTAATATACCCCTGGTGAACTAGTCCTTAGTTAGTAATATACCCCTGGTGAACTAGTCCTTAGTTAGTAATATACCCCTGGTGAACTAGTCCTTAGTTAGTAATATACCCCTGGTGAACTAGTCCTTAGTCAGTAATATACCCCTGGTGAACTAGTCCTTAGTTAGTAATATACCCCTGGTGAACTAGTCCTGTTAGTAATATACCCCTGGTGAACTAGTCCTTAGTTAGTAATATACCCCTGGTGAACTAGTCCTTAGTTAGTAATATACCCCTGGTGAACTAGTCCTTAGTTAGTAATATACCCCTGGTGAACTAGTCCTTAGTTAGTAATATACCCCTGGTGAACTAGTCCTTAGTTAGTAATATACCCCTGGTGAACTAGTCCTTAGTTAGTAATATACCCCTGGTGAACTAGTCCTTAGTTAGTAATATACCCCTGGTGAACTAGTCCTTAGTTAGTAATATACCCCTGGTGAACTAGTCCTTAGTTAGTAATATACCCCTGGTGAACTAGTCCTTAGTTAGTAATATACCCCTGGTGAACTAGTCCTTAGTTAGTAATATACCCCTGGTGAACTAGTCCTTAGTTAGTAATATACCCCTGGTGAACTAGTCCTTAGTTAGTAATATACCCCTGGTGAACTAGTCCTTAGTTAGTAATATACCCCTGGTGAACTAGTCCTTAGTTAGTAATATACCCCTGGTGAACTAGTCCTTAGTTAGTAATATACCCCTGGTGAACTAGTCCTTAGTCAGTAATATACCCCTGGTGAACTAGTCCTTAGTTAGTAATATACCCCTGGTGAACTAGTCCTTAGTTAGTAATATACCCCTGGTGAACTAGTCCTTAGTTAGTAATATACCCCTGGTGAACTAGTCCTTAGCAGTAATATACCCCTGGTGAACTAGTCCTTAGTTAGTAATATACCCCTGGTGAACTAGTCCTTAGTCAGTAATATACCCCTGGTGAACTAGTCCTTAGTTAGTAATATACCCCTGGTGAACTAGTCCTTAGTTAGTAATATACCCCTGGTGAACTAGTCCTTAGTTAGTAATATACCCCTGGTGAACTAGTCCTTAGTTAGTAATATACCCCTGGTGAACTAGTCCTTAGTTAGTAATATACCCCTGGTGAACTAGTCCTTAGTTAGTAATATACCCCTGGTGAACTAGTCCTTAGTTAGTAATATACCCCTGGTGAACTAGTCCTTAGTTAGTAATATACCCCTGGTGAACTAGTCCTTAGTTAGTAATATACCCCTGGTGAACTAGTCCTTAGTTAGTAATATACCCCTGGTGAACTAGTCCTTAGTTAGTATACCCCTGGTGAACTAGTCCTTAGTTAGTAATATACCCCTGGTGAACTAGTCCTTAGTTAGTAATATACCCCTGGTGAACTAGTCCTTAGTCAGTAATATACCCCTGGTGAACTAGTCCTTAGTTAGTAATATACCCCTGGTGAACTAGTCCTTAGTTAGTAATATACCCCTGGTGAACTAGTCCTTAGTTAGTAATATACCCCTGGTGAACTAGTCCTTAGTTAGTAATATACCCCTGGTGAACTAGTCCTTAGTTAGTAATATACCCCTGGTGAACTAGTCCTTAGTTAGTAATATACCCCTGGTGAACTAGTCCTTAGTTAGTAATATACCCCTGGTGAACTAGTCCTTAGTTAGTAATATACCCCTGGTGAACTAGTCCTTAGTTAGTAATATACCCCTGGTGAACTAGTCCTTAGTTAGTAATATACCCCTGGTGAACTAGTCCTTAGTTAGTAATATACCCCTGGTGAACTAGTCCTTAGTTAGTAATATACCCCTGGTGAACTAGTCCTTAGTTAGTAATATACCCCTGGTGAACTAGTCCTTAGTTAGTAATATACCCCTGGTGAACTAGTCCTTAGTTAGTAATATACCCCTGGTGAACTAGTCCTTAGTCAGTAATATACCCCTGGTGAACTAGTCCTTAGTTAGTAATATACCCCTGGTGAACTAGTCCTTAGTTAGTAATATACCCCTGGTGAACTAGTCCTTAGTTAGTAATATACCCCTGGTGAACTAGTCCTTAGTTAGTAATATACCCCTGGTGAACTAGTCCTTAGTTAGTAATATACCCCTGGTGAACTAGTCCTTAGTTAGTAATATACCCCTGGTGAACTAGTCCTTAGTTAGTAATATACCCCTGGTGAACTAGTCCTTAGTTAGTAATATACCCCTGGTGAACTAGTCCTTAGTTAGTAATATACCCCTGGTGAACTAGTCCTTAGTTAGTAATATACCCCTGGTGAACTAGTCCTTAGTTAGTAATATACCCCTGGTGAACTAGTCCTTAGTTAGTAATATACCCCTGGTGAACTAGTCCTTAGTTAGTAATATACCCCTGGTGAACTAGTCCTTAGTTAGTAATATACCCCTGGTGAACTAGTCCTTAGTTAGTAATATACCCCTGGTGAACTAGTCCTTATTAGTAATATACCCCTGGTGAACTAGTCCTTAGTTAGTAATATACCCCTGGTGAACTAGTCCTTAGTTAGTAATATACCCCTGGTGAACTAGTCCTTAGTTAGTAATATACCCCTGGTGAACTAGTCCTTAGTTAGTAATATACCCCTGGTGAACTAGTCCTTAGTTAGTAATATACCCCTGGTGAACTAGTCCTTAGTTAGTAATATACCCCTGGTGAACTAGTCCTTAGTCAGTAATATACCCCTGGTGAACTAGTCCTTAGTAATATACCCCTGGTGAACTAGTCCTTAGTTAGTAATATACCCCTGGTGAACTAGTCCTTAGTCAGTAATATACCCCTGGTGAACTAGTCCTTAGTTAGTAATATACCCCTGGTGAACTAGTCCTTAGTTAGTAATATACCCCTGGTGAACTAGTCCTTAGTTAGTAATATACCCCTGGTGAACTAGTCCTTAGTTAGTAATATACCCCTGGTGAACTAGTCCTTAGTTAGTAATATACCCCTGGTGAACTAGTCCTTAGTTAGTAATATACCCCTGGTGAACTAGTCCTTAGTTAGTAATATACCCCTGGTGAACTAGTCCTTAGTTAGTAATATACCCCTGGTGAACTAGTCCTTAGTTAGTAATATACCCCTGGTGAACTAGTCCTTAGTTAGTAATATACCCCTGGTGAACTAGTCCTTAGTTAGTAATATACCCCTGGTGAACTAGTCCTTAGTTAGTAATATACCCCTGGTGAACTAGTCCTTAGTTAGTAATATACCCCTGGTGAACTAGTCCTTAGTTAGTAATATACCCCTGGTGAACTAGTCCTTAGTTAGTAATATACCCCTGGTGAACTAGTCCTTAGTCAGTAATATACCCCTGGTGAACTAGTCCTTGTTAGTAATATACCCCTGGTGAACTAGTCCTTAGTTAGTATATACCCCTGGTGAACTAGTCCTTAGTTAGTAATATACCCCTGGTGAACTAGTCCTTAGTTAGTAATATACCCCTGGTGAACTAGTCCTTAGTTAGTAATATACCCCTGGTGAACTAGTCCTTAGTCAGTAATATACCCCTGGTGAACTAGTCCTTAGTTAGTAATATACCCCTGGTGAACTAGTCCTTAGTTAGTAATATACCCCTGGTGAACTAGTCCTTAGTTAGTAATATACCCCTGGTGAACTAGTCCTTAGTTAGTAATATACCCCTGGTGAACTAGTCCTTAGTTAGTAATATACCCCTGGTGAACTAGTCCTTAGTTAGTAATATACCCCTGGTGAACTAGTCCTTAGTTAGTAATATACCCCTGGTGAACTAGTCCTTAGTCAGTAATATACCCCTGGTGAACTAGTCCTTAGTTAGTAATATACCCCTGGTGAACTAGTCCTTAGTTAGTAATATACCCCTGGTGAACTAGTCCTTAGTTAGTAATATACCCCTGGTGAACTAGTCCTTAGTTAGTAATATACCCCTGGTGAACTAGTCCTTAGTTAGTAATATACCCCTGGTGAACTAGTCCTTAGTTAGTAATATACCCCTGGTGAACTAGTCCTTAGTTAGTAATATACCCCTGGTGAACTAGTCCTTAGTTAGTAATATACCCCTGGTGAACTAGTCCTTAGTTAGTAATATACCCCTGGTGAACTAGTCCTTAGTTAGTAATATACCCCTGGTGAACTAGTCCTTAGTTAGTAATATACCCCTGGTGAACTAGTCCTTAGTTAGTAATATACCCCTGGTGAACTAGTCCTTAGTTAGTAATATACCCCTGGTGAACTAGTCCTTAGTTAGTAATATACCCCTGGTGAACTAGTCCTTAGTTAGTAATATACCCCTGGTGAACTAGTCCTTAGTTAGTAATATACCCCTGGTGAACTAGTCCTTAGTTAGTAATATACCCCTGGTGAACTAGTCCTTAGTTAGTAATATACCCCTGGTGAACTAGTCCTTAGTCAGTAATATACCCCTGGTGAACTAGTCCTTAGTTAGTAATATACCCCTGGTGAACTAGTCCTTAGTTAGTAATATACCCCTGGTGAACTAGTCCTTAGTTAGTAATATACCCCTGGTGAACTAGTCCTTAGTTAGTAATATACCCCTGGTGAACTAGTCCTTAGTTAGTAATATACCCCTGGTGAACTAGTCCTTAGTTAGTAATATACCCCTGGTGAACTAGTCCTTAGTTAGTAATATACCCCTGGTGAACTAGTCCTTAGTTAGTAATATACCCCTGGTGAACTAGTCCTTAGTTAGTAATATACCCCTGGTGAACTAGTCCTTAGTTAGTAATATACCCCTGGTGAACTAGTCCGTTAGTAATATACCCCTGGTGAACTAGTCCTTAGTTAGTAATATACCCCTGGTGAACTAGTCCTTAGTTAGTAATATACCCCTGGTGAACTAGTCCTTAGTTAGTAATATACCCCTGGTGAACTAGTCCTTAGTTAGTAATATACCCCTGGTGAACTAGTCCTTAGTTAGTAATATACCCCTGGTGAACTAGTCCTTAGTTAGTAATATACCCCTGGTGAACTAGTCCTTAGTCAGTAATATACCCCTGGTGAACTAGTCCTTAGTTAGTAATATACCCCTGGTGAACTAGTCCTTAGTTAGTAATATACCCCTGGTGAACTAGTCCTTAGTTAGTAATATACCCCTGGTGAACTAGTCCTTAGTTAGTAATATACCCCTGGTGAACTAGTCCTTAGTTAGTAATATACCCCTGGTGAACTAGTCCTTAGTTAGTAATATACCCCTGGTGAACTAGTCCTTAGTTAGTAATATACCCCTGGTGAACTAGTCCTTAGTTAGTAATATACCCCTGGTGAACTAGTCCTTAGTTAGTAATATACCCCTGGTGAACTAGTCCTTAGTTAGTAATATACCCCTGGTGAACTAGTCCTTAGTTAGTAATATACCCCTGGTGAACTAGTCCTTAGTTAGTAATATACCCCTGGTGAACTAGTCCTTAGTTAGTAATATACCCCTGGTGAACTAGTCCTTAGTTAGTAATATACCCCTGGTGAACTAGTCCTTAGTTAGTAATATACCCCTGGTGAACTAGTCCTTAGTTAGTAATATACCCCTGGTGAACTAGTCCTTAGTTAGTAATATACCCCTGGTGAACTAGTCCTTAGTTAGTAATATACCCCTGGTGAACTAGTCCTTAGTTAGTAATATACCCCTGGTGAACTAGTCCTTAGTTAGTAATATACCCCTGGTGAACTAGTCCTTAGTTAGTAATATACCCCTGGTGAACTAGTCCTTAGTTAGTAATATACCCCTGGTGAACTAGTCCTTAGTTAGTAATATACCCCTGGTGAACTAGTCCTTAGTTAGTAATATACCCCTGGTGAACTAGTCCTTAGTTAGTAATATACCCCTGGTGAACTAGTCCTTAGTTAGTAATATACCCCTGGTGAACTAGTCCTTAGTTAGTAATATACCCCTGGTGAACTAGTCCTTAGTTAGTAATATACCCCTGGTGAACTAGTCCTTAGTCAGTAATATACCCCTGGTGAACTAGTCCTTAGTTAGTAATATACCCCTGGTGAACTAGTCCTTAGTTAGTAATATACCCCTGGTGAACTAGTCCTTAGTTAGTAATATACCCCTGGTGAACTAGTCCTTAGTTAGTAATATACCCCTGGTGAACTAGTCCTTAGTTAGTAATATACCCCTGGTGAACTAGTCCTTAGTTAGTAATATACCCCTGGTGAACTAGTCCTTAGTTAGTAATATACCCCTGGTGAACTAGTCCTTAGTTAGTAATATACCCCTGGTGAACTAGTCCTTAGTTAGTAATATACCCCTGGTGAACTAGTCCTTAGTTAGTAATATACCCCTGGTGAACTAGTCCTTAGTTAGTAATATACCCCTGGTGAACTAGTCCTTAGTTAGTAATATACCCCTGGTGAACTAGTCCTTAGTTAGTAATATACCCCTGGTGAACTAGTCCTTAGTTAGTAATATACCCCTGGTGAACTAGTCCTTAGTTAGTAATATACCCCTGGTGAACTAGTCCTTAGTTAGTAATATACCCCTGGTGAACTAGTCCTTAGTTAGTAATATACCCCTGGTGAACTAGTCCTTAGTTAGTAATATACCCCTGGTGAACTAGTCCTTAGTTAGTAATATACCCCTGGTGAACTAGTCCTTAGTTAGTAATATACCCCTGGTGAACTAGTCCTTAGTTAGTAATATACCCCTGGTGAACTAGTCCTTAGTTAGTAATATACCCCTGGTGAACTAGTCCTTAGTTAGTAATATACCCCTGGTGAACTAGTCCTTAGTTAGTAATATACCCCTGGTGAACTAGTCCTTAGTTAGTAATATACCCCTGGTGAACTAGTCCTTAGTTAGTAATATACCCCTGGTGAACTAGTCCTTAGTTAGTAATATACCCCTGGTGAACTAGTCCTTAGTTAGTAATATACCCCTGGTGAACTAGTCCTTAGTTAGTAATATACCCCTGGTGAACTAGTCCTTAGTTAGTAATATACCCCTGGTGAACTAGTCCTTAGTTAGTAATATACCCCTGGTGAACTAGTCCTTAGTTAGTAATATACCCCTGGTGAACTAGTCCTTAGTTAGTAATATACCCCTGGTGAACTAGTCCTTAGTTAGTAATATACCCCTGGTGAACTAGTCCTTAGTTAGTAATATACCCCTGGTGAACTAGTCCTTAGTTAGTAATATACCCCTGGTGAACTAGTCCTTAGTTAGTAATATACCCCTGGTGAACTAGTCCTTAGTTAGTAATATACCCCTGGTGAACTAGTCCTTAGTTAGTAATATACCCCCTGGTGAACTAGTCCTTAGTTAGTAATATACCCCTGGTGAACTAGTCCTTAGTTAGTAATATACCCCTGGTGAACTAGTCCTTAGTTAGTAATATACCCCTGGTGAACTAGTCCTTAGTTAGTAATATACCCCTGGTGAACTAGTCCTTAGTTAGTAATATACCCCTGGTGAACTAGTCCTTAGTTAGTAATATACCCCTGGTGAACTAGTCCTTAGTTAGTAATATACCCCTGGTGAACTAGTCCTTAGTTAGTAATATACCCCTGGTGAACTAGTCCTTAGTTAGTAATATACCCCTGGTGAACTAGTCCTTAGTTAGTAATATACCCCTGGTGAACTAGTCCTTAGTTAGTAATATACCCCTGGTGAACTAGTCCTTAGTTAGTAATATACCCCTGGTGAACTAGTCCTTAGTTAGTAATATACCCCTGGTGAACTAGTCCTTAGTTAGTAATATACCCCTGGTGAACTAGTCCTTAGTTAGTAATATACCCCTGGTGAACTAGTCCTTAGTTAGTAATATACCCCTGGTGAACTAGTCCTTAGTTAGTAATATACCCCTGGTGAACTAGTCCTTAGTTAGTAATATACCCCTGGTGAACTAGTCCTTAGTTAGTAATATACCCCTGGTGAACTAGTCCTTAGTTAGTAATATACCCCTGGTGAACTAGTCCTTAGTTAGTAATATACCCCTGGTGAACTAGTCCTTAGTTAGTAATATACCCCTGGTGAACTAGTCCTTAGTTAGTAATATACCCCTGGTGAACTAGTCCTTAGTTAGTAATATACCCCTGGTGAACTAGTCCTTAGTTAGTAATATACCCCTGGTGAACTAGTCCTTAGTTAGTAATATACCCCTGGTGAACTAGTCCTTAGTTAGTAATATACCCCTGGTGAACTAGTCCTTAGTTAGTAATATACCCCTGGTGAACTAGTCCTTAGTTAGTAATATACCCCTGGTGAACTAGTCCTTAGTTAGTAATATACCCCTGGTGAACTAGTCCTTAGTTAGTAATATACCCCTGGTGAACTAGTCCTTAGTTAGTAATATACCCCTGGTGAACTAGTCCTTAGTTAGTAATATACCCCTGGTGAACTAGTCCTTAGTTAGTAATATACCCCTGGTGAACTAGTCCTTAGTTAGTAATATACCCCTGGTGAACTAGTCCTTAGTTAGTAATATACCCCTGGTGAACTAGTCCTTAGTTAGTAATATACCCCTGGTGAACTAGTCCTTAGTTAGTAATATACCCCTGGTGAACTAGTCCTTAGTTAGTAATATACCCCTGGTGAACTAGTCCTTAGTTAGTAATATACCCCTGGTGAACTAGTCCTTAGTTAGTAATATACCCCTGGTGAACTAGTCCTTAGTTAGTAATATACCCCTGGTGAACTAGTCCTTAGTTAGTAATATACCCTGGTGAACTAGTCCTTAGTTAGTAATATACCCCTGGTGAACTAGTCCTTAGTTAGTAATATACCCCTGGTGAACTAGTCCTTAGTTAGTAATATACCCCTGGTGAACTAGTCCTTAGTTAGTAATATACCCCTGGTGAACTAGTCCTTAGTTAGTAATATACCCCTGGTGAACTAGTCCTTAGTTAGTAATATACCCCTGGTGAACTAGTCCTTAGTTAGTAATATACCCCTGGTGAACTAGTCCTTAGTTAGTAATATACCCCTGGTGAACTAGTCCTTAGTTAGTAATATACCCCTGGTGAACTAGTCCTTAGTTAGTAATATACCCCTGGTGAACTAGTCCTTAGTTAGTAATATACCCCTGGTGAACTAGTCCTTAGTTAGTAATATACCCCTGGTGAACTAGTCCTTAGTTAGTAATATACCCCTGGTGAACTAGTCCTTAGTTAGTAATATACCCCTGGTGAACTAGTCCTTAGTTAGTAATATACCCCTGGTGAACTAGTCCTTAGTTAGTAATATACCCCTGGTGAACTAGTCCTTAGTTAGTAATATACCCCTGGTGAACTAGTCCTTAGTTAGTAATATACCCCTGGTGAACTAGTCCTTAGTTAGTAATATACCCCTGGTGAACTAGTCCTTAGTTAGTAATATACCCCTGGTGAACTAGTCCTTAGTTAGTAATATACCCCTGGTGAACTAGTCCTTAGTTAGTAATATACCCCTGGTGAACTAGTCCTTAGTTAGTAATATACCCCTGGTGAACTAGTCCTTAGTTAGTAATATACCCCTGGTGAACTAGTCCTTAGTTAGTAATATACCCCTGGTGAACTAGTCCTTAGTTAGTAATATACCCCTGGTGAACTAGTCCTTAGTTAGTAATATACCCCTGGTGAACTAGTCCTTAGTTAGTAATATACCCCTGGTGAACTAGTCCTTAGTTAGTAATATACCCCTGGTGAACTAGTCCTTAGTTAGTAATATACCCCTGGTGAACTAGTCCTTAGTTAGTAATATACCCCTGGTGAACTAGTCCTTAGTTAGTAATATACCCCTGGTGAACTAGTCCTTAGTTAGTAATATACCCCTGGTGAACTAGTCCTTAGTTAGTAATATACCCCTGGTGAACTAGTCCTTAGTTAGTAATATACCCCTGGTGAACTAGTCCTTAGTTAGTAATATACCCCTGGTGAACTAGTCCTTAGTTAGTAATATACCCCTGGTGAACTAGTCCTTAGTTAGTAATATACCCCTGGTGAACTAGTCCTTAGTTAGTAATATACCCCTGGTGAACTAGTCCTTAGTTAGTAATATACCCCTGGTGAACTAGTCCTTAGTTAGTAATATACCCCTGGTGAACTAGTCCTTAGTTAGTAATATACCCCTGGTGAACTAGTCCTTAGTTAGTAATATACCCCTGGTGAACTAGTCCTTAGTTAGTAATATACCCCTGGTGAACTAGTCCTTAGTTAGTAATATACCCCTGGTGAACTAGTCCTTAGTTAGTAATATACCCCTGGTGAACTAGTCCTTAGTAATATACCCCTGGTGAACTAGTCCTTAGTTAGTAATATACCCCTGGTGAACTAGTCCTTAGTTAGTAATATACCCCTGGTGAACTAGTCCTTAGTTAGTAATATACCCCTGGTGAACTAGTCCTTAGTTAGTAATATACCCCTGGTGAACTAGTCCTTAGTTAGTAATATACCCCTGGTGAACTAGTCCTTAGTTAGTAATATACCCCTGGTGAACTAGTCCTTAGTTAGTAATATACCCCTGGTGAACTAGTCCTTAGTTAGTAATATACCCCTGGTGAACTAGTCCTTAGTTAGTAATATACCCCTGGTGAACTAGTCCTTAGTTAGTAATATACCCCTGGTGAACTAGTCCTTAGTTAGTAATATACCCCTGGTGAACTAGTCCTTAGTTAGTAATATACCCCTGGTGAACTAGTCCTTAGTTAGTAATATACCCCTGGTGAACTAGTCCTTAGTTAGTAATATACCCCTGGTGAACTAGTCCTTAGTTAGTAATATACCCCTGGTGAACTAGTCCTTAGTTAGTAATATACCCCTGGTGAACTAGTCCTTAGTTAGTAATATACCCCTGGTGAACTAGTCCTTAGTTAGTAATATACCCCTGGTGAACTAGTCCTTAGTTAGTAATATACCCCTGGTGAACTAGTCCTTAGTTAGTAATATACCCCTGGTGAACTAGTCCTTAGTTAGTAATATACCCCTGGTGAACTAGTCCTTAGTTAGTAATATACCCCTGGTGAACTAGTCCTTAGTTAGTAATATACCCCTGGTGAACTAGTCCTTAGTTAGTAATATACCCCTGGTGAACTAGTCCTTAGTTAGTAATATACCCCTGGTGAACTAGTCCTTAGTTAGTAATATACCCCTGGTGAACTAGTCCTTAGTTAGTAATATACCCCTGGTGAACTAGTCCTTAGTTAGTAATATACCCCTGGTGAACTAGTCCTTAGTTAGTAATATACCCCTGGTGAACTAGTCCTTAGTTAGTAATATACCCCTGGTGAACTAGTCCTTAGTTAGTAATATACCCCTGGTGAACTAGTCCTTAGTTAGTAATATACCCCTGGTGAACTAGTCCTTAGTTAGTAATATACCCCTGGTGAACTAGTCCTTAGTTAGTAATATACCCCTGGTGAACTAGTCCTTAGTTAGTAATATACCCCTGGTGAACTAGTCCTTAGTTAGTAATATACCCCTGGTGAACTAGTCCTTAGTTAGTAATATACCCCTGGTGAACTAGTCCTTAGTTAGTAATATACCCCTGGTGAACTAGTCCTTAGTTAGTAATATACCCCTGGTGAACTAGTCCTTAGTTAGTAATATACCCCTGGTGAACTAGTCCTTAGTTAGTAA
This sequence comes from Salmo salar, assembly GCF_905237065.1. Lineage (NCBI taxonomy): Eukaryota > Metazoa > Chordata > Actinopteri > Salmoniformes > Salmonidae > Salmo > Salmo salar. Next base: position 57,505 of record NW_025548621.1, read on the forward strand.
TATACCCCTGGTGAACTAGTCCTTAGTTAGTAATATACCCCTGGTGAACTAGTCCTTAGTTAGTAATATACCCCTGGTGAACTAGTCCTTAGTTAGTAATATACCCCTGGTGAACTAGTCCTTAGTTAGTAATATACCCCTGGTGAACTAGTCCTTAGTTAGTAATATACCCTGGTGAACTAGTCCTTAGTTAGTAATATACCCCTGGTGAACTAGTCCTTAGTTAGTAATATACCCCTGGTGAACTAGTCCTTAGTTAGTAATATACCCCTGGTGAACTAGTCCTTAGTTAGTAATATACCCCTGGTGAACTAGTCCTTAGTTAGTAATATACCCCTGGTGAACTAGTCCTTAGTTAGTAATATACCCCTGGTGAACTAGTCCTTAGTTAGTAATATACCCCTGGTGAACTAGTCCTTAGTTAGTAATATACCCCTGGTGAACTAGTCCTTAGTTAGTAATATACCCCTGGTGAACTAGTCCTTAGTTAGTAATATACCCCTGGTGAACTAGTCCTTAGTTAGTAATATACCCCTGGTGAACTAGTCCTTAGTTAGTAATATACCCCTGGTGAACTAGTCCTTAGTTAGTAATATACCCCTGGTGAACTAGTCCTTAGTTAGTAATATACCCCTGGTGAACTAGTCCTTAGTTAGTAATATACCCCTGGTGAACTAGTCCTTAGTTAGTAATATACCCCTGGTGAACTAGTCCTTAGTTAGTAATATACCCCTGGTGAACTAGTCCTTAGTTAGTAATATACCCCTGGTGAACTAGTCCTTAGTTAGTAATATACCCCTGGTGAACTAGTCCTTAGTTAGTAATATACCCCTGGTGAACTAGTCCTTAGTTAGTAATATACCCCTGGTGAACTAGTCCTTAGTTAGTAATATACCCCTGGTGAACTAGTCCTTAGTTAGTAATATACCCCTGGTGAACTAGTCCTTAGTTAGTAATATACCCCTGGTGAACTAGTCCTTAGTTAGTAATATACCCTGGTGAACTAGTCCTTAGTTAGTAATATACCCCTGGTGAACTAGTCCTTAGTTAGTAATATACCCCTGGTGAACTAGTCCTTAGTTAGTAATATACCCCTGGTGAACTAGTCCTTAGTTAGTAATATACCCCTGGTGAACTAGTCCTTAGTTAGTAATATACCCCTGGTGAACTAGTCCTTAGTTAGTAATATACCCCTGGTGAACTAGTCCTTAGTTAGTAATATACCCCTGGTGAACTAGTCCTTAGTTAGTAATATACCCCTGGTGAACTAGTCCTTAGTTAGTAATATACCCCTGGTGAACTAGTCCTTAGTTAGTAATATACCCCTGGTGAACTAGTCCTTAGTTAGTAATATACCCCTGGTGAACTAGTCCTTAGTTAGTAATATACCCCTGGTGAACTAGTCCTTAGTTAGTAATATACCCCTGGTGAACTAGTCCTTAGTTAGTAATATACCCCTGGTGAACTAGTCCTTAGTTAGTAATATACCCCTGGTGAACTAGTCCTTAGTTAGTAATATACCCCTGGTGAACTAGTCCTTAGTTAGTAATATACCCCTGGTGAACTAGTCCTTAGTTAGTAATATACCCCTGGTGAACTAGTCCTTAGTTAGTAATATACCCCTGGTGAACTAGTCCTTAGTTAGTAATATACCCTGGTGAACTAGTCCTTAGTTAGTAATATACCCCTGGTGAACTAGTCCTTAGTTAGTAATATACCCCTGGTGAACTAGTCCTTAGTTAGTAATATACCCCTGGTGAACTAGTCCTTAGTTAGTAATATACCCCTGGTGAACTAGTCCTTAGTTAGTAATATACCCCTGGTGAACTAGTCCTTAGTTAGTAATATACCCCTGGTGAACTAGTCCTTAGTTAGTAATATACCCCTGGTGAACTAGTCCTTAGTTAGTAATATACCCCTGGTGAACTAGTCCTTAGTTAGTAATATACCCTGGTGAACTAGTCCTTAGTTAGTAATATACCCCTGGTGAACTAGTCCTTAGTTAGTAATATACCCCTGGTGAACTAGTCCTTAGTTAGTAATATACCCCTGGTGAACTAGTCCTAGTTAGTAATATACCCCTGGTGAACTAGTCCTTAGTTAGTAATATACCCCTGGTGAACTAGTCCTTAGTTAGTAATATACCCCTGGTGAACTAGTCCTTAGTTAGTAATATACCCCTGGTGAACTAGTCCTTAGTTAGTAATATACCCCTGGTGAACTAGTCCTTAGTTAGTAATATACCCCTGGTGAACTAGTCCTTAGTTAGTAATATACCCCTGGTGAACTAGTCCTTAGTTAGTAATATACCCCTGGTGAACTAGTCCTTAGTTAGTAATATACCCCTGGTGAACTAGTCCTTAGTTAGTAATATACCCCTGGTGAACTAGTCCTTAGTTAGTAATATACCCCTGGTGAACTAGTCCTTAGTTAGTAATATACCCCTGGTGAACTAGTCCTTAGTTAGTAATATACCCCTGGTGAACTAGTCCTTAGTTAGTAATATACCCTGGTGAACTAGTCCTTAGTTAGTAATATACCCCTGGTGAACTAGTCCTTAGTTAGTAATATACCCCTGGTGAACTAGTCCTTAGTTAGTAATATACCCCTGGTGAACTAGTCCTTAGTTAGTAATATACCCCTGGTGAACTAGTCCTTAGTTAGTAATATACCCCTGGTGAACTAGTCCTTAGTTAGTAATATACCCCTGGTGAACTAGTCCTTAGTTAGTAATATACCCCTGGTGAACTAGTCCTTAGTTAGTAATATACCCTGGTGAACTAGTCCTTAGTTAGTAATATACCCCTGGTGAACTAGTCCTTAGTTAGTAATATACCCCTGGTGAACTAGTCCTTAGTTAGTAATATACCCCTGGTGAACTAGTCCTTAGTTAGTAATATACCCCTGGTGAACTAGTCCTTAGTTAGTAATATACCCCTGGTGAACTAGTCCTTAGTTAGTATACCCCTGGTGAACTAGTCCTTAGTTAGTAATATACCCCTGGTGAACTAGTCCTTAGTTAGTAATATACCCCTGGTGAACTAGTCCTTAGTTAGTAATATACCCCTGGTGAACTAGTCCTTAGTTAGTAATATACCCCTGGTGAACTAGTCCTTAGTTAGTAATATACCCCTGGTGAACTAGTCCTTAGTTAGTAATATACCCCTGGTGAACTAGTCCTTAGTTAGTAATATACCCCTGGTGAACTAGTCCTTAGTTAGTAATATACCCCTGGTGAACTAGTCCTTAGTTAGTAATATACCCCTGGTGAACTAGTCCTTAGTTAGTAATATACCCCTGGTGAACTAGTCCTTAGTTAGTAATATACCCCTGGTGAACTAGTCCTTAGTTAGTAATATACCCCTGGTGAACTAGTCCTTAGTTAGTAATATACCCCTGGTGAACTAGTCCTTAGTTAGTAATATACCCCTGGTGAACTAGTCCTTAGTTAGTAATATACCCCTGGTGAACTAGTCCTTAGTTAGTAATATACCCCTGGTGAACTAGTCCTTAGTTAGTAATATACCCCTGGTGAACTAGTCCTTAGTTAGTAATATACCCCTGGTGAACTAGTCCTTAGTTAGTAATATACCCCTGGTGAACTAGTCCTCAGTTAGTAATATACCCCTGGTGAACTAGTCCTTAGTTAGTAATATACCCCTGGTGAACTAGTCCTTAGTTAGTAATATACCCCTGGTGAACTAGTCCTTAGTTAGTAATATACCCCTGGTGAACTAGTCCTTAGTTAGTAATATACCCCTGGTGAACTAGTCCTTAGTTAGTAATATACCCCTGGTGAACTAGTCCTTAGTCAGTAATATACCCCTGGTGAACTAGTCCTTAGTTAGTAATATACCCCTGGTGAACTAGTCCTTAGTTAGTAATATACCCCTGGTGAACTAGTCCTTAGTTAGTAATATACCCCTGGTGAACTAGTCCTTAGTTAGTAATATACCCCTGGTGAACTAGTCCTTAGTAATATACCCCTGGTGAACTAGTCCTTAGTTAGTAATATACCCCTGGTGAACTAGTCCTTAGTTAGTAATATACCCCTGGTGAACTAGTCCTTAGTTAGTAATATACCCCTGGTGAACTAGTCCTTAGTTAGTAATATACCCCTGGTGAACTAGTCCTCAGTAATATACCCCTGGTGAACTAGTCCTTAGTTAGTAATATACCCCTGGTGAACTAGTCCTTAGTTAGTAATATACCCCTGGTGAACTAGTCCTTAGTTAGTAATATACCCCTGGTGAACTAGTCCTTAGTTAGTAATATACCCCTGGTGAACTAGTCCTTAGTTAGTAATATACCCCTGGTGAACTAGTCCTTAGTTAGTAATATACCCCTGGTGAACTAGTCCTTAGTTAGTAATATACCCCTGGTGAACTAGTCCTTAGTTAGTAATATACCCCTGGTGAACTAGTCCTTAGTCAGTAATATACCCCTGGTGAACTAGTCCTTAGTTAGTAATATACCCCTGGTGAACTAGTCCTTAGTTAGTAATATACCCCTGGTGAACTAGTCCTTAGTTAGTAATATACCCCTGGTGAACTAGTCCTTAGTTAGTAATATACCCCTGGTGAACTAGTCCTTAGTCAGTAATATACCCCTGGTGAACTAGTCCTTAGTTAGTAATATACCCCTGGTGAACTAGTCCTTAGTTAGTAATATACCCCTGGTGAACTAGTCCTTAGTAATATACCCCTGGTGAACTAGTCCTTAGTTAGTAATATACCCCTGGTGAACTAGTCCTTAGTTAGTAATATACCCCTGGTGAACTAGTCCTTAGTAATATACCCCTGGTGAACTAGTCCTTAGTCAGTAATATACCCCTGGTGAACTAGTCCTTAGTTAGTAATATACCCCTGGTGAACTAGTCCTTAGTCAGTAATATACCCCTGGTGTAGTAGACGCTGCCCTCTGCTGGTCAGGATGAGCCTCTACAGGCGGACGATTCATCAGGAAGCTCCAACACCAGAGAGACTTCCATCCTCTCTACGAACACACACACACAGCATTCTGGGAAAGCTTTGAGTAGGAAAGAAAATCAAGACTCAAAAACAAACATACAAAAAAAAAAAAGGCTTTTAATCAGGGACCAAAACGACGCCACCGATTTATCTCCACATTGTGAAAACAACTATTTCAGACGGTTGGATTGAAGTAAAAAAAAAAACTGAGAGAAGGCAGGAAGTGAAGGGAAGATCTCCGCCTCCAAAGGCAGGAATTGAAGGGAAGATCTCCGCCTCCAAAGGCAGGAAGTGAAGGGAAGATCTCCGCCTCTGTTATGTTGGGCCGTTTCACGTTTCCACTCTGACCCTGCGTTTTGTAACCATGAGGCCGTGTACCAGGGAGTCAGAAATACCGGTGGGATTAGTCATGTGATTTGAACTGGGTTGAGAATCACCGATTGGCTAAAAACGGCCAACAAGCTGCGTCAACCTAAAAATACAGCTGTCACGCTTTTAAACAAATTATAGTTTTTAAAAAAAAATAAACATTCACAGATTGCTATTTATGAATAAATGTTTTGTTGCATTTAACTGCCGAAAATGTCCTTAGTAGGTGAAGTCAGCAGGTGGGAGAAGTGGAAGCTCACAATGATAGTAGAAATTACTAGTTGGAGGGACACTGTACGGTACAATGTATGGTTCAGTGTGAATACTATCACACCCCTACTGTACGGTACAATGTATGGTTCAGTATGAATACCATTACACCCCTACTGTACGGTACAATGTATGGTTCAGTGTGAATACCATTACACCCCTACTGTACGGTACAATGTATGGTTCAGTGTGAATACCATTACACCCCTACTGTACGGTACAATGTATGGTTCAGATTGAATACTATCACACCCCTACTGTACGGTACAATGTATGGTTCAGTGTGAATACCATTACACCCCTACTGTACGGTACAATGTATGGTTCAGTGTGAATACCATTACACCCCTACTGTACGGTACAATGTATGGTTCAGATTGAATACTATCACACCCCTACTGTACGGTACAGTGTATGGTTCAGTATGAATACTATCACACCCCTACTGTACGGTACAATGTATGGTTCAGTGTGAATACCATTACACCCCTACTGTACGGTACAATGTATGGTTCAGTGTGAATACCATTACACCCCTACTGTACGGTACAATGTATGGTTCAGTATGAATACCATTCCACCCCTACTGTACGGTACAATGTATGGTTCAGTATGAATACCATTACACCCCTACTGTACGGTACAGTGTATGGTTCAGTATGAATACCATTCCACCCCTACTGTACGGTACAATGTATGGTTCAGTATGAATACCATTACACCCCTACTGTACGGTACAGTGTATGGTTCAGTGTGAATACCATTCCACCCTTACTGTACGGTACAATGTATGGTTCAGTATGAATACCATTACACCCCTACTGTACGGTACAGTGTATGGTTCAGTGTGAATACCATTCCACCCCTACTGTACGGCAGTGTGAATACCATTACACCCCTACTGTACGTTACAATGTATGGTTCAGATTGAATACTATCACACCCCTACTGTACGGTACAGTGTGAATACCATTACACCCCTACTGTACGGTACAGGTGTGTGTAGGTGTTCAGTCTTCCAGAGCGAAGTCGTATGGTTGGAAGTCGTCTCGTAGCTGTTTGCTCAGACTCTCCTCTTCCTCTGGGGTCTGTTTACACCCTCTCCAGTCCGCCCTCTCTGGGATGTTCAGGACCGACTCGCTGGCCAACACCTCCCTGCACCACACAGAGACACACGCTAGTAACTGTTTTCAGTTGGGCTGGAATGATTCACCCATATCGTTAAGATCCTGGTGCATCAGTCCCTGGATCAAATGGTTAAGATCCTAGTGCATCAGTCCCTGGATCAAATGGTTAAGATCCTAGTGCATCAGTCCCTGGATCAAATGGTTAAGATCCTAGTGCATCAGTCCCTGAATCAAATGGTTAAGATCCTAGTGCATCAGTCCCTGGATCAAATGGTTAAGATCCTAGTGCATCAGTCCCTGGATCAAATGGTTAAGATCCTAGTGCATCAGTCCCTGGATCAAATGGTTAAGATCCTAGTGCATCAGTCCCTGGATCAAATGGTTAAGATCCTAGTGCATCAGTCCCTGGATCAAATGGTTAAGATCCTAGTGCATCAGTCCCTGGATCAAATGGTTAAGATCCTAGTGCATCAGTCCCTGGATCAAATGGTTAAGATCCTAGTGCATCAGTCCCTGGATCAAATGGTTAAGATCCTAGTGCATCAGTCCCTGGATCAAATGTTTAACCATTAGTTCCTGCCAAGGCAGCAGCTACTCTTCCTGGGGTTTATTATGGATCCCCATTAGTTCCTGCCAAGGCAGCAGCTACTCTTCCTGGGGTTTATTATGGATCCCCATTAGTTCCTGCCAAGGCAGCAGCTACTCTTCCTGGGGTTTATTATGGATCCCAATTGGTTCCTGTCAAGGCAGCAGCTACTCTTTATGGGGTTTATTATAGATTCCTATTAGTTCCTGCCAAAGCAGCAGCTACTCTTCCTGGGGTTTATTATGGATCCCCATTAGTTCCTGCCAAGGCAGCAGCTACTCTTCCTGGGGTTTATTATGGATCCCCATTAGTTCCTGCCAAAGCAGCAGCTACTCTTCCTGGGGTTTATTATGGATCCCCATTAGTTCCTGCCAAGGCAGCAGCTACTCTTCCTGGGGTTTATTATGGATCCCCATTAGTTCCTGCCAAGGCAGCAGCTACTCTTCCTGGGGTTTATAATGGATCCCCATTAGTTCCTGCCAAGGCAGCAGCTACTCTTCCTGGGGTTTATTATGGATCCCCATTAGTTCCTGCCAAGGCAGCAGCTACTCTTCCTGGGGTTTATTATGGATCCCCATTAGTTCCTGCCAAGGCAGCAGCTACTCTTCCTGGGGTTTATAATGGATCCCCATTAGTTCCTGCCAAGGCAGCAGCTACTCTTCCTGGGGTTTATTATGGATCACCATTAGTTCCTGCCAAGACAGCAGCTACTCTTCCTGGGGTTTATTATGGATCCCCATTAGTTCCTGCCAAGGCAGCAGCTACTCTTCCTGGGGTTTATTATGGATCCCCATTAGTTCCTGCCAAGGCAGCAGCTACACTTCCTGGGGTTTATTATTATTGTGTGTGTATGTTATCGTGTGCGCTCTGTCTCTTCACAGTCCCCTCTGTTCCATAAAGTATCTGCCTTGTTGATAGTGTTGTTAAGAAGGTAGAAACTAGGGCCTGTAGGACCTGCCTTGTTGATAGTGTTGTTAAGAAGGTAGAAACTAGGGCCTGTAGGACCTGCCTTGTTGATAGTGTTGTTGAGAAGGTAGAAACTAGGGCCTGTAGGACCTGCCTTGTTGATAGTGCTGTTAAGAAGGTAGAAACTAGGGCCCGTAGGACCTGCCTTGTTGATAGTGTTGTTAAGAAGGTAGAAACTAGGGCCTGTAGGACCTGCCTTGTTGATAGTGCTGTTAAGAAGGTAGAAACTAGGGCCTGTAGGACCTGCCTTGTTGATAGTGTTGTTAGGAAGGTAGAAACTAGGGCCTGTAGGACCTGCCTTGTTGATAGTGCTGTTAAGAAGGTAGAAACTAGGGCCTGTAGGACCTGCCTTGTTGATAGTGTTGTTAAGAAGGTAGAAACTAGGGCCTGTAGGACCTGCCTTGTTGATAGTGTTGTTAAGAAGGTAGAAACTAGGGCCTGTAGGACCTGCCTTGTTGATAGTGTTGTTAAGAAGGTAGAAACTAGGGCCTGTAGGACCTGCCTTGTTGATAGTGTTGTTAAGGTAGAAACTAGGGCCTGTAGGACCCTGCCTTGTTGATAGTGTTGTTAAGAAGGTAGAAACTAGGGCCTGTAGGACCTGCCTTGTTGATAGTGTTGTTAAGAAGGTTGAAACTAGGGCCTGTAGGACCTGCCTTGTTGATAGTGTTGTTAAGAAGGTAGAAACTAGGGCCTGTAGGACCTGCCTTGTTGATAGTGTTGTTAAGAAGGTTGAAACTAGGGCCTGTAGGACCTGCCTTGTTGATAGTGTTGTTAAGAAGGTAGAAACTAGGGCCTGTAGGACCTGCCTTGTTGATAGTGTTGTTAAGAAGGCAGAAACTAGGGCCTGTAGGACCTGCCTTGTTGATAGTGTTGTTAAGAAGGTAGAAACTAGGGCCTGTAGGACCTGCCTTGTTGATAGTGCAGTTAAGAAGGTAGAAACTAGGGCCTGTAGGACCTGCCTTGTTGATAGTGTTGTTAAGAAGGTAGAAACTAGGGCCTGTAGGACCTGCCTTGTTGATAGTGTTGTTAAGAAGGTAGAAACTAGGGCCTGTAGGACCTGCCTTGTTGATAGTGTTGTTAAGAAGGTAGAAACTAGGGCCTGTAGGACCTGCCTTGTTGATAGTGTTGTTAAGAAGGTAGAAACTAGGGCCTGTAGGACCTGCCTTGTTGATAGTGTTGTTAAGAAGGTAGAAACTAGGGCCTGTAGGACCTGCCTTGTTGATAGTGTTGTTAAGAAGGTAGAAACTAGGGCCTGTAGGGACCTGCCTTGTTGATAGTGTTGTTAAGAAGGTAGAAACTAGGGCCTGTAGGACCTGCCTTGTTGATAGTGTTGTTAAGAAGGTAGAAACTAGGGCCTGTAGGACCTGCCTTGTTGATAGTGCTGTTAAGAAGGTAGAAACTAGGGCCTGTAGGACCTGCCTTGTTGATAGTGTTGTTAAGAAGGTAGAAACTAGGGCCTGTAGGATCTGCCTTGTTGATAGTGTTGTTAAGAAGGTAGAAACTAGGGCCTGTAGGACCTGCCTTGTTGATAGTGTTGTTAAGAAGGTAGAAACTAGGGCCTGTAGGACCTGCCTTGTTGATAGTGTTATTAACAAGGCAGAGCAGTGCTTTATTATGGACAGACTCCTCCCCATCTTAGCTACTGTTGCATCAATATGTTTTGACCAGGACAGTTTACAATCCAGGGTTACTCCAACTAGTTTAGTCTCCTCAACTTGCTCATTTTCCACAATATTCATTACAAGATTTAGTTGACGTTTAGGATTCAGTGAGCGTTTTGTTCCAAATACAAAGCTTTTCGTTTTAGAAATATTTAGGGCTAAATTATTCCTTGCCACCCACTCTGAAACTAACTGCAGCTCTTTGTTGAGTGTTGCAGTCATTTCAGTCGCTGTAGTAGCTGACGTGTTTAGTGTTGAGTCACCAGCACACATAGACACTCTGGCTTTACTCAAAGCCAATGGCAATTCAATAGTAAAGATTGAAACATTAGACAGGTAACGCCCTGGGGAATTCCTGATTCTACCTGGATTATGTTGGAGAGGGTTAAAGCGCACCCTCTGTATTCTGTTAGACAGGTAACGCCCTGGGGAATTCCTGATTCTACCTGGATTATGTTGGAGAGGGTTAAAGCGCACCCTCTGTATTCTGTTAGACAGGTAACGCCCTGGGGAATTCCTGATTCTACCTGGATTATGTTGGAGAGGGTTAAAGCGCACCCTCTGTATTCTGTTAGACAGGTAACGCCCTGGGGAATTCCTGATTCTACCTGGATTATGTTGGAGAGGGTTAAAGCGCACCCTCTGTATTCTGTTAGACAGGTAACGCCTGGGGAATTCCTGATTCTACCTGGATTATGTTGGAGAGGGTTAAAGCGCACCCTCTGTATTCTGTTAGACAGGTAACGCCCTGGGGAATTCCTGATTCTACCTGGATTATGTTGGAGAGGGTTAAAGCGCACCCTCTGTATTCTGTTAGACAGGTAACGCTTTATCCTTGAAAGATTCACATCGCTAGTTTGTAGGTTAGATCATACATGGTGTGTGTGTGTGCGTATATACCTGCCAAACTGCAGAGGGAAGTTTCTCTGAATGCGGTAGAAGAGCTTCTCTCCAGAGTCCAGCTCCACGTAGAAGTACGGTGTCCCTGGAGGAGCAATCTGATAGAAACAAATTATTACTTATTATAACCGAGCATTATCAGAAAATATGTTAAAGCAACTTAGGAGTCCTGTTACATTTAACGTCTGGGTGGTCCCGGGAATCCAACCCACTATCCTGGTGTTGCAGAGAACCATGCTCTACCAACTGGGCTACAGACGACCACAGTTTCATCATTACCATCTCCTGGCATTATCATCTCCTGGCATTACCATCTCCTGGCATTACCATCTCCTGGCATTATCATCTCCTGGCATTACCATCTCCTAGCATTATCATCTATTGCCATTATCATCTCCTGGCATTACCATCTCCTAGCATTACCATCTATTGGCATTATCATCTCCTGACATTACCATCTCCTAGCATTATCATCTCCTAGCATTACCATCTCCTAGCAGGCATTATCATCTGCTAGCATTACCATTTCCTAGCATTATCATCTCATATAATCTCCTAGCATTACCATCTATCATTACATCTCCTATCATTATCATCTCATATAATCTCCTAGCATTACCATCTCCTATCATCTCCTATCATTATCATCTCCTAGCATTACCGTCTCCTAGCATTATCGTCTCCTAGCATTATCGTCTCCTAGCATTATCGTCTCCTATCATCGCCTAGCATTGCCATCGCCTAGCATTATCATCTCCTAGCATTACCATCTCATAGCATTACCATCTCATAGCATTATCATCTCCTAGCATTACCACCTCCTAGCATTATCATCTCCTATCATCTACTAGCATTACCATCTCCTAGCATTACCATCTCCTATCATCTACTAGCATTACCATCTCCTAGCATTACCATCTCCTAGCATTACCATCTCCTATCATCTCTTAGCATTACCATCTCCTAGCATTACCATTTCATATCTCCTAGCATTACCATCTCCTAGCATTACCATCTCATATCATCTCCTAGCATTACCATCTACTATCATCTCCTAGCATTACCATCTCCTAGCATTATCATCTCCTAGCATTACCACCTCCTAGCATTACCACCTCCTAGCATTATCACCTCCTAGCATCTCTTAGCATTACCATCTCCTAGCATTACTATTTCATATCATCTCCTAGCATTACCATCTCCTAGCATTACCATTTCATATCATCTCCTAGCATTACCATTTCATATCGTCTCCTAGCATTACCGTCTCCTAGCATTACCATCTCCTAGCATTACCATCTCCTAGCATTATTATCTCCTAGCATTATCATCTCATATCATCTCCTAGCATTACCATCTCCTAGCATTATCATCTCATATCATCTCCTAGCATTACCATCTCCTAGCATTACCACCTCCTAGCATTACCACCTCCTAGCATTATCACCTCCTAGCATCTCTTAGCATTACCATCTCCTAGCATTACCATTTCATATCATCTCCTAGCATTACCATTTCATATCATCTCCTAGCATTACCGTCTCCTAGCATTACCATCTCATAGCATTACCATCTCCTAGCATTACCATCTCCTATCATCTCCTAGCATTATCATCTCCTAGCATTATCATCTCATATCATCTCCTAGCATTACCACCTCCTAGCATTACCACCTCCTAGCATTACCACCTCCTAGCATTATCATCTCATATCATCTCCTAGCATTACCATCTCCTAGCATTACCATCTCATAGCATTACCGTCTCATAGCATTACCATCGCATAGCATTACCGTCTCATAGCATTACCATCGCATAGCATTACCATCTCCTATCATCTCCTAGCATTACCATCTCCTAGCATTATCATCTCCTAGCATTATCATCCCCTAGCATTATCACCCCCTAGCATTATCATCCCCTAGCATTATCATCTCATATCATCTCCTAGCATTACCATCTCCTAGCATTATCATCTCCTATCATCTCTTAGCATTACCATCTCCTAGCATTACCATTTCATATCATCTCCTAGCATTATCATCTAGCATTACCGTCTCCTAGCATTATCATCATCATCAACTAGAAACGAAATATGTTTTTAAACTCTCATTAGAATGTTCCAGATGAACTACATGTTCAGTTATTGGATGGTTCTCCAAGGGAACGTTCCTAAAAAACAGATGACCTGGTTAAGAAGATAAGATTTGAAGTTGTCTTTTTCTACAGAAACAGAATGTGTAGCTCAGTTGGTAGAGCATGGTGGTTGCAACGCCAGGGTTGTGGGTTCGATTCCCACGGGGGGGGGCCAGTACGGAGAAAAAAAAATGTTATGAAATGTATGCATTCACTACTGTAAGTCGCTCTGGATAAGAGCGTCTGCTAAAATGACTAAAATGTAAATGAGTAAGAAGCAGGTTGTTCAGTCAACCTTTCATCTGCTGTTGATCATGGTGATATTATTCATCAAACTGCAGCTTCCATAGCGCCCTCCATTTTGTTTCCCTGCATCCTGATTCTGACGGTTGGCAGGACTTCACTAAAGACTCCCTTTGTTTACAAGGACCTACTTCATACCCTGTATATAGCCTCCACATTGACTCTGTACCGGTACCCCCTGTATATAGCCTCCACATTGACTCTGTACCGGTACCCCCTGTATATAGCCTCCACATTGACTCTGTACCGGTACCCCCTGTATATAGCCTCCACATTGACTCTGTACCGGTACCCCCTGTATATAGCCTCCACATTGACTCTGTACCGGTACCCCCTGTATATAGCCTCCACATTGACTCTGTACCGGTACCCCCTGTATATAGCCTCCACATTGACTCTGTACCGGTACCCCCTGTATATAGCCTCCACATTGACTCTGTACCGGTACCCCCTGTATATAGCCTCCACATTGACTCTGTACCGGTACCCCCTGTATATAGCCTCCACATTGACTCTGTACCGGTACCCCCTGTATATAGCCTCCACATTGACTCTGTACCGGTACCCCCTGTATATAGCCTCCACATTGACTCTGTACCGGTACCCCCTGTATATAGCCTCCACATTGACTCTGTAGCGGTACCCCCTGTATATAGCCTCCACATTGACTCTGTACCGGTACCCCCTGTATATAGCCTCCACATTGACTCTGTACCGGTACCCCCTGTATATAGCCTCCACATTGACTCTGTACCGGTACCCCCTGTATATAGCCTCCACATTGACTCTGTACCGGTACCCCCTGTATATAGCCTCCACATTGACTCTGTACCGGTACCCCCGGTATATAGCCTCCACATTGACTCTGTACCAGTACCTCCTGTATATAGCCTCCACATTGACTCTGTACGGTACCCCCTGTATAAAGCCTCCACATTGACTCTGTACCGGTACCCCCTGTATATAGCCTCCACATTGACTCTGTACCGGTACCCCCCTGTATATAGCCTCCACATTGACTCTGTACTGGTACCCCCTGTATATAGCCTCCACATTGACTCTGTACCGGTACCCCCTGTATATAGCCTCCACATTGACTCTGTAGCGGTACCCCCTGTATATAGCCTCCACATTGACTCTGTACGGTACCCCCTGTATAAAGCCTCCACATTGACTCTGTACCGGTACCCCCTGTATATAGCCTCCACATTGACTCTGTACCGGTACCCCCTGTATATAGCCTCCACATTGACTCTGTACCGGTACCCCCTGTATATAGCCTCCACATTGACTCTGTACCGGTACCCCCTGTATATAGCCTCCACATTGACTCTGTACCGGTACCCCCTGTATATAGCCTCCACATTGACTCTGTACCGGTACCCCCTGTATATAGCCTCCACATTGACTCTGTACCGGTACCCCCCTGTATATAGCCTCCACATTGACTCTGTACCGGTACCCCCTGCATATAGCCTCCACATTGACTCTGTACCGGTACCCCCTGCATATAGCCTCCACATTGACTCTGTACCGGTACCCCCTGCATATAGCCTCCACATTGACTCTGTACCGGTACCCCCTGCATATAGCCTCCACATTGACTCTGTACCGGTACCCCCTGTATATAGCCTCCACATTGACTCTGTACCGGTACCCCCTGTATATAGCCTCCACATTGACTCTGTACCGGTACCCCTTGTATATAGCCTCCACATTGACTCTGTACCGGTACCCCCTGTATATAGCCTCCACATTGACTCTGTACCGGTACCCCCTGTATATAGCCTCCACATTGACTCTGTACCGGTACCCCCTGTATATAGCCTCCACATTGACTCTGTACCGGTACCCCCTGTATATAGCCTCCACATTGACTCTGTACCGGTACCCCCCTGTATATAGCCTCCACATTGACTCTGTACCGGTACCCCCTGTATATAGTCTCCACATTGACTCAGTACCGGTACCCCCTGTATATAGCCTCCACATTGACTCTGTACCGGTACCCCTGTATATAGCCTCCACATTGACTCTGTACCGGTACCCCCTGTATATAGCCTCCACACTGACTCTGTACCGGTACCCCCTGTATATAGCCTCCACACTGACTCTGTACCGGTACCCCCTGTATATAGCCTCCACATTGACTCTGTACCGGTACCCCCTGTATATAGCCTCCACATTGACTCTGTACCGGTACCCCCTGTATATAGCCTCCACATTGACTCTGTACCGGTACCCCCTGTATATAGCCTCCACATTGACTCTGTACCGTAATACCCTGTATATAGCCTCCACATTGACTCTGTACCGGTACCCCCTGTATATAGCCTCCACATTGACTCTGTACCGGTACCCCCTGTATATAGCCTCCACATTGACTCTGTACCGGTACCCCCTGTATATAGCCTCCACATTGACTCTGTACCGGTACCAGCCGGTTTATAGCCTCTACATTGACTCTGTACCGTAATACCCTGTATATAGCCTCCACATTGACTCTGTACCGGTACCCCCTGTATATAGCCTCCACATTGACTCTGTACCGGTACCCCCTGTATATAGCCTCCACATTGACTCTGTACCGGTACCCCCTGTATATAGCCTCCACATTGACTCTGTACCGGTACCCCCTGTATATAGCCTCCACATTGACTCTGTAACGGTACCCCCCTGTATATAGCCTCCACATTGACTCTGTACTGGTACCCCCTGTATATAGTCTCCACATTGACTCTGTACCGGTACCCCCTGTATATAGCCTCCACATTGACTCTGTACTGGTACCCCCTGTATATAGTCTCCACATGGACTCAGTACCGGTACCCCCTGTATATAGCCTCCACATTGACTCTGTACCGGTACCCCTGTATATAGCCTCCACATTGACTCTGTACGGTACCCCCTGTATATAGCCTCCACATTGACTCTGTACCGATACCCCCTGTATATAGCCTCCACATTGACTCTGTACCGTAATACCCTGTATATAGCCTCCACACTGACTCTGTACCGGTACCCCCTGTATATAGCCTCCACATTGACTCTGTACCGGTACCCCCTGTATATAGCCTCCACATTGACTCTGTACCGGTACCCCCTGTATATAGCCTCCACATTGACTCTGTACCGGTACCCCCTGTATATAGCCTCCACATTGACTCTGTACCGGTACCCCCTGTATATAGCCTCCACATTGACTCTGTACGGTAACCCCTGTATATAGCCTCCACATTGACTCTGTACCGTAATACCCTGTATATAGCCTCCACATTGACTCTGTACCGGTACCCCCTGTATATAGCCTCCACATTGACTCTGTACCGGTACCCCCTGTATATAGCCTCCACATTGACTCTGTACCGTAATACCCTGTATATAGCCTCCACATTGACTCTGTACCGGTACCCCCCTGTATATAGCCTCCACATTGACTCTGTACCGTAATACCCTGTATATAGCCTCCACATTGACTCTGTACCGGTACCCCCGGTATATAGCCTCCACATTGACTCTGTACCAGTACCCCCTGTATATAGCCTCCACATTGACTCTGTACGGTACCCCCTGTATATAGCCTCCACATTGACTCTGTACTGGTACCCCCTGTATATAGCCTCCACATTGACTCTGTACCGGTACCCCCTGTATATAGCCTCCACATTGACTCTGTACCGGTACCCCCTGTATATAGCCTCCACATTGACTCTGTACTGGTACCCCCTGTTTATAGCCTCGTTATTGTTATTTTATTGTGTTAATTTTTATTATTTTCTACTTTAGTTTATTTAATAACTCTTTCTTGAACTGCATTGTTGGTTAACCTGTTATGGCTAGGGGGCAGTATAGCGTCCCACTGGCCCAGAGAGGTTAAGGCAGCTTTTCACAGTAAGGTTGTTCTATTCGGCGCATGTGACAAATAAAGTTTGATTTGATTTAGTTAACCACTGAAACCCATGACATTTAAATGGACATATTTCTTTAACAATCCGACAGTAAGGTCAACACTTGTTCTATCCGACAGCCCTAATAATTAGCTAATAAACAATTCAACGTGGGTGTAGCAGTACCAAACGGACGCAGATGGGTGTGTGTACCTGTTTGAGGTGTGTGTGTGTACCTGTTTGAGGTGTGTGTGTGTACCTGTTTGAGGTGTGTGTGTGTGTGAACCTGTTTGAGGTGTGTGTGTGTGAACCTGTTTGAGGT
>NW_025548621.1:80000-107028 GCF_905237065.1 Salmo salar
CTGGGGAGGGACAGACGGTTACAGGCCTGGGGAGGGACAGACGGTTACAGGCCTGGGGAGGGACAGACGGTTACAGGGCCGGTCTAGCTCCTCCCTGGGGAGGGACAGACGGTTACAGGCCTGGGGAGGGACAGACGGTTACAGGGCTGGGGAGGGACAGACGGTTACAGGGCTGGGGAGGGACAGACGGTTACAGGCCTGGGGAGGGACAGACGGTTACAGGGCTGGGGAGGGACAGACGGTTACAGGCCTGGGGAGGGACAGACGGTTACAGGGCTGGGGAGGGACAGACGGTTACAGGGCTGGGGAGGGACAGACGGTTACAGGCCTGGGGAGGGACAGACGGTTACAGGGCTGGGGAGGGACAGACGGTTACAGGCCTGGGGGAGGGACAGACGGTTACAGGGCTGGGGAGGGACAGACGGTTACAGGGCTGGGGAGGGACAGACGGTTACAGGGCTGGGGAGGGACAGACGGTTACAGGGCTGGGGAGGGACAGACGGTTACAGGGCTGGTCTACCTCCTCCCTGGGGAGGGACAGACGGTTACAGGGCCGTTCTACCTCCTCCCTGGGGAGGGACAGACGGTTACAGGGCCGGTCTACCTCCTCCCTGGGGAGGGACAGACGGTTACAGGGCCGTTCTACCTCCTCCCTGGGGAGGGACAGACGGTTACAGGGCCGTTCTACCTCCTCCCTGGGGAGGGACAGACGGTTACAGGGCCGGTCTACCTCCCTCCCTGGGGAGGGACAGACGGTTACAGGGCTGTTCTACCTCCTCCCTGGGGAGGGACAGACGGTTACAGGGCCGTTCTACCTGCCTGGGGAGGGACAGACGGTTACAGGGCCGGTCTACCTCCCTCCCTGGGGAGGGACAGACGGTTACAGGGCCGTTCTACCTCCCTCCCTGGGGAGGGACAGACGGTTACAGGGCTGGTCTACCTCCTCCCTGGGGAGGGACAGACGGTTACAGGGCCGGTCTACCTCCTCCCTGGGGAGGGACAGACGGTTACAGGGCCGTTCTACCTCCCTCCCTGGGGAGGGACAGACGGTTACAGGGCTGGGGAGGGACAGACGGTTACAGGGCCGTTCTACCTCCCTCCCTGGGGAGGGACAGACGGTTACAGGGCTGGGGAGGGACAGACGGTTACAGGCCTGGGGAGGGACAGACGGTTACAGGCCTGGGGAGGGACAGACGGTTACAGGCCTGGGGAGGGACAGACGGTTACAGGGCTGGGGAGGGACAGACGGTTACAGGGCTGGGGAGGGACAGACGGTTACAGGCCTGGGGAGGGACAGACGGTTACAGGGCTGGGGAGGGACAGACGGTTACAGGGCTGGGGAGGGACAGACGGTTACAGGGCCGGTCTACCTCCTCCCTGGGGAGGGACAGACGGTTACAGGGCCGGTCTACCTCCTCCCTGGGGAGGGACAGACGGTTACAGGCCTGGGGAGGGACAGACGGTTACAGGGCCGGTCTAGCTCCTCCCTGGGGAGGGACAGACGGTTACAGGGCTGGGGAGGGACAGACGGTTACAGGGCCGGTCTACCTCCTCCCTGGGGAGGGACAGACGGTTACAGGCCTGGGGAGGGACAGACGGTTACAGGGCTGGGGAGGGACAGACGGTTACAGGCCTGGGGAGGGACAGACGGTTACAGGCCTGGGGAGGGACAGACGGTTACAGGCCTGGGGAGGGACAGACGGTTACAGGCCTGGGGAGGGACAGACGGTTACAGGCCTGGGGAGGGACAGACGGTTACAGGCCTGGGGAGGGACAGACGGTTACAGGCCTGGGGAGGGACAGATGGTTACAGGGCTGGGGAGGGACAGACGGTTACAGGGCTGGGGAGGGACAGACGGTTACAGGGCTGGGGAGGGACAGACGGTTACAGGGCTGGTCTACCTCCTCCCTGGGGAGGGACAGACGGTTACAGGGCCGTTCTACCTCCTCCCTGGGGAGGGACAGACGGTTACAGGGCCGGTCTACCTCCTCCCTGGGGAGGGACAGACGGTTACAGGGCCGTTCTACCTCCTCCCTGGGGAGGGACAGACGGTTACAGGGCCGTTCTACCTCCTCCCTGGGGAGGGACAGACGGTTACAGGGCCGGTCTACCTCCCTCCCTGGGGAGGGACAGACGGTTACAGGGCTGTTCTACCTCCTCCCTGGGGAGGGACAGACGGTTACAGGGCCGTTCTACCTGCCTGGGGAGGGACAGACGGTTACAGGGCCGGTCTACCTCCCTCCCTGGGGAGGGACAGACGGTTACAGGGCCGTTCTACCTCCTCCCTGGGGAGGGACAGACGGTTACAGGGCTGGTCTACCTCCTCCCTGGGGAGGGACAGACGGTTACAGGGCGGTCTACCTCCTCCCTGGGGAGGGACAGACGGTTACAGGGCCGGTCTACCTCCCTCCCTGGGGAGGGACAGACGGTTACAGGGCTGGGGAGGGACAGACGGTTACAGGGCCGTTCTACCTCCCTCCCCTGGGGAGGGACAGACGGTTACAGGGCTGGGGAGGGACAGACGGTTACAGGGCTGTTCTACCTCCTCCCTGGGGAGGGACAGACGGTTACAGGGCCGTTCTACCTCCTCCCTGGGGAGGGACAGACGGTTACAGGGCCGGTCTACCTCCTCCCTGGGGAGGGACAGACGGTTACAGGGCCGGTCTACCTCCCTCCCTGGGGAGGGACAGACGGTTACAGGGCTGGGGAGGGACAGACGGTTACAGGGCCGTTCTACCTCCCTCCCTGGGGAGGGACAGACGGTTACAGGGCTGGGGAGGGACAGACGGTTACAGGGCTGTTCTACCTCCTCCCTGGGGAGGGACAGACGGTTACAGGGCCGTTCTACCTCCTCCCTGGGGAGGGACAGACGGTTACAGGGCTGGGGAGGGACAGACGGTTACAGGGCTGTTCTACCTCCTCCCTGGGGAGGGACAGACGGTTACAGGGCTGTTCTACCTCCTCCCTGGGGAGGGACAGACGGTTACAGGGCCGTTCTACCTCCTCCCTGGGGAGGGACAGACGGTTACAGGGCCGTTCTACCTCCTCCCTGGGGAGGGACAGACGGTTACAGGGCCGTTCTACCTCTCTGTTCCTATCCTACTAAACTAATAGTGAAGTGTCGGCCATCTTCTGCACCTCCATGTGGTAGAAGGCTTCAGTCCAGCCACCTGGACTAATTAAGCCTTATTCCTGATAAAGGCTTCAGTCCAGCAACCTGGACTAATTAAGCCTTATTCCTGATAAAGGCTTCAGTCCAGCCACCTGGACTAATTAAGCCTTATTCCTGATAAAGGCTTCAGTCCAGCCACCTGGACTAATTAAGCCTTATTCCTGATAAAGGCTTCAGTCCAGCCACCTGGACTAATTAAGCCTTATTCCTGATAAAGGCTTCAGTCCAGCCACCTGGACTAATTAAGCCTTATTCCTGATAAAGGCTTCAGTCCAGCCACCTGGACTAATTAAGCCTTATTCCTGATAAAGGCTTCAGTCCAGCAACCTGGACTAATTAAGCCTTATTCCTGATAAAGGCTTCAGTCCAGCCACCTGGACTAATTAAGCCTTATTCCTGATAAAGGCTTCAGTCCAGCCACCTGGACTAATTAAGCCTTATTCCTGATAAAGGCTTCAGTCCAGCCACCTGGACTAATTAAGCCTTATTCCTGATAAAGGCTTCAGTCCAGCCACCTGGACTAATTAAGCCTTATTCCTGATAAAGGCTTCAGTCCAGCCACCTGGACTAATTAAGCCTTATTCCTGATAAAGGCTTCAGTCCAGCCACCTGGACTAATTAAGCCTTATTCCTGATAAAGGCTTCAGTCCAGCCACCTGGACTAATTAAGCCTTATTCCTGATAAAGGCTTCAGTCCAGCCACCTGGACTAATTAAGCCTTATTCCTGATAAAGGCTTCAGTCCAGCCACCTGGACTAATTAAGCCTTATTCCTGATAAAGGCTTCAGTCCAGCCACCTGGACTAATTAAGCCTTATTCCTGATAAAGGCTTCAGTCCAGCCACCTGGACTAATTAAGCCTTATTCCTGATAAAGGCTTCAGTCCAGCCACCTGGACTAATTAAGCCTTATTCCTGATAAAGGCTTCAGTCCAGCCACCTGGACTAATTAAGCCTTATTCCTGATAAAGGCTTCAGTCCAGCCACCTGGACTAATTAAGCCTTATTCCTGATAAAGGCTTCAGTCCAGCCACCTGGACTAATTAAGCCTTATTCCTGATAAAGGCTTCAGTCCAGCCACCTGGACTAATTAAGCCTTATTCCTGATAAAGGCTTCAGTCCAGCCACCTGGACTAATTAAGCCTTATTCCTGATAAAGGCTTCAGTCCAGCCACCTGGACTAATTAAGCCTTATTCCTGATAAAGGCTTCGGTCCAGCCACCTGGACTAATTAAGCCTTATTCCTGATAAAGGCTTCAGTCCAGCCACCTGGACTAATTAAGCCTTATTCCTGATAAAGGCTTCAGTCCAGCCACCTGGACTAATTAAGCCTTATTCCTGATAAAGGCTTCAGTCCAGCCACCTGGACTAATTAAGCCTTATTCCTGATAAAGGCTTCAGTCCAGCCACCTGGACTAATTAAGCCTTATTCCTGATAAAGGCTTCAGTCCAGCCACCTGGACTAATTAAGCCTTATTCCTGATAAAGGCTTCAGTCCAGCAACCTGGACTAATTAAGCCTTATTCCTGATAAAGGCTTCAGTCCAGCCACCTGGACTAATTAAGCCTTATTCCTGATAAAGGCTTCAGTCCAGCCACCTGGACTAATTAAGCTCTGAATAGCCTATTAGCTGCCCATCTTTCTCAGGTGTGATCTTGAGGCCCACTTGCAATGATGTTTCCTCAGCAGGAAGTGCAGAGCCGTAAATGGGCGGGCTGGCCCCCCTGAGAGTGGAGTGTATTCTGGTCTACCTGTATCTGCAGGTGTTGGCTGTGGTAGTTCCTCTCAAACAGAACACAGCGCTGTCCTTTGCTCTTATAGAAGGTCCTGACAGCCATCTTGTATCGGTCCAGTTCTTTAACCACCTCAGAGCTCAGTTCCACTACTGACTGGTAGTGACCGATGGGCAGTACCAACACATGCTGAGGGGTCAGACTGCCCTTAGCTAGAGCCAGGTAACACTGAGGGAAAATACATCAACACAAAATGGTTAACTGGGGGCTTCAGAGCCCCTTTTAAACACACAACAACAACAACCTCTTTCTACTATCAGTTGTAATACTCAGATTGTGTGGAAACTCACATGGGTACCAATGCTGATGACCAGGTGTTTCTCTACCTGAGGGCTGGCCAGACAGAACCAACAGGGACCGCTGGGCTGGGCTGAACCAGACACACACAGAGAGAGAGAGAGACATACATGAGAGGGTGGGAGACAGCGAGGGTGGGAGATGGTGTGTGAGGGTGTGTGAGGGTGTGTGAGGGTGTGTGAGGGTGTGTGAGGGAGTGTAAGGGTGTGTAAGGGTGTGTGAGGGAGTGTGAGGGTGTGTGAGGGTGTGTGAGGGAGTGTGAGGGTGTGTGAGGGTGTGTGAGGGTGTGTGAGGGTGTGGGAGGGTGTGGGAGGGTGTGTGAGGGTGTGGGAGGGAGTGTGAGGGAGTGTGAGGTGTGTGAGGGTGTGTGAGGGTGTGTGAGGGTGTGTGAGGGTGTGTGAGGGTGAGTCTGTGAGAGCGAGGGAGACTCACGCGGCCTGCGAGGTTGTTTAGGCCCGTCTAGATCAAAGGGCGGTCTCTGACTCTGCCTGTCTGGATCCCACGGCTGTCCTTGATTCTGCCCGTCTCCGTCTGAGGGCCTCTTCCTGCCACGGCCCCCCTGGCCACGGCCCCCCCCACGCTGCTTCTTCCCCAGGTCAAAGAAGAACTGAGATGCAGGCTCCTGAGAGAGATACAGTACACAAAACATTCACAACACTTTCCATGACAGACTGACCAGCTGAATCCAGGTGAAAGATATGATCCCTTATTGATGTCACTTGTTAAATCCACTTCAAATCAGTGTAGATGAAGGGGAGGAGACATGTTAAAGAAGGATTTTTAAAACCTGTTGGGGCTAGGGGGCAGTATTGAGAATTTTGAAAAAAATATGTGCCCATTTTTAACTGCCTCCTACACCAACTCAGAAGCTAGGATATGCATATTATTAACAGATTTGGAGAGAAAACACTCTGAATTTTCTAAAACAGTTTGAATGGTGTCTGTAAGTATAACAGAACTCATATGGCAGGCAAAAACCCTGAGACAAATTCTTACAGGAAGTGGATATCTGATGTGTTGAATTACTTTTAAGCCTATGCCATTGAAACACACAGGGACGTATTAATCATTGAGCACTTCCTACGCCATCCACTAGATGTCACCAGTCTTTACAAAGTGGTTTGAGTCTCTACTGTGAAAACTGACCGAACAAGAGACTTGGAACTTTGGTCATAAGCGGATGGCCGATACTGCTCTGGCGCACGAGTGCATGTTTGGGTACTCTCGTTCCAAAACGTTTTAAAAGAGAATCGTCCGCCTTGAATATTATTGAAGTTCTGATTGAAAAAGGCCCTAATGATTTATGCTATACAACGTTTGACATGTTTGAACGAACGTAAATATGTTTTTTTTCTCCCTCTTTGGTGAAGACAAGTTCTGCGGGCGACGTTCATGTTTTTGAGTAGCCTACTGGACGCGCTAACAACACGGAGCTTTTTGGACATAAATTATGAGCTTTTTCGAACAAAACTACATTTGTTATGGACCTGGGATTCCTGGAAGTGCCTTCTGATGAAGATGATTAAAGGTAAGGGATTATTTACATAGTATATTTGATTTTAGATGACTCCAAGATGGCGCTAACCTGAATCGCCTAGCCTATTTTTCTGAGCATAGCACCTCGTTTATTGCAAAGTGTGATTTCCCAGTAAAGTTATTTTTAAATCTGGCAATGCGGTTGCGTTCACGAGATGTTAATCTATAATTCTTTGAATGACAATATAATATTTTACCAATGTTTTCGAATAGTAATTATTTAATTTGTTGTGCTGCTTGACTGGTGGTTATTGGAGGGAAACGATTTCCTCAACATCAATGCCATAGTAAAACGCTGTTTTTGGATATAAATATGGACTTGATAGAACTAAAAATGCATGCATTGTCTAACATAATGTCCTAGGAGTGTCATCTGATGGAGATTGTCAAAGGTTAGTGCATCATTTTAGCTGGTTTTCTGCTTTTGGTGACGCCTGTCTTTGCATTGACAAAACATTACACACAGCTATTGTCAATGTACTCTCCTAACATAATCTAACTTTATGCTTTCGCCGTAAAGCCTTTTTGATAATCGGACGACGTGGTTAGATTAAGGAGATGTTTATCTTTCAAAGGGTGTAAGATAATTGTATGTTTGAGAAATTTGAATTATGACATTTGTTTTCAAATTTGGCGCTCTTGATATTTCACCTGCTGTTGATAGGGTGTACCAGGGGTGGGACGCTTGCGCTCCCACTAGCCCATAGAAGTTAAGTCTTGAGATAATTGAGACATGGATTGTGTGTGTGTGCCATTCAGAGGGTGAACGGGCAAGACAAGAGATTTAAGTGCCTTTGAACAGCATATGGTAGTAGGTGCCAGGCGCACCGGTTTGTGTCAAGAACTGCAAAGCTGCTGGGTTTCTCACACTCAACAGTTTCCCGTGTGAATTAACAATCGTCCACCACCCAAAGGACATCCAGCCAACGTGACACAACTGTGGGAAGCATTGGAGTCAACATGGACCAGCATCCCTGGAGTCAACATGGACCAGCATCCCTGTGGAACGCTTTCGACACCTTGTAGAGTCCATGACCCGATGAAATGAGGCTGTTCTGAGGGCTGAAGGGGGGGGGGAGCAACTCAATATGAGGAAGGTGTTCCTAATGTTTTGTCCACTCAGTGTATATTTATCGTCTGCATTGTCAAAGCTGTGTGTGTTTTTAAGAAGGCTATTTTCTGATGATTATTTCCTTATTGGAATTTGGCCTTTAGATCATTAGTGTCCTTAGGTCTTGTTTTAAATGTGTATTTCAGCCCCACGGTCTGGCTTGATGCGTCGGCACCGGGAGGACGAAACAGGACGACTATTTAGATTTGCCATTTCCTCTGGAGGGGGACGAGATGTTCCTCCTCTGGAGGGGGACGAGATGTTCCTCCTCTGGAGGGGGACGAGATGTTCCTCCTCTGGAGGGGAACGAGATGTTCCTCCTCTGGAGGGGAACGAGATGTTCCTCCTCTGGAGGGGGACGAGATGTTCCTCCTCTGGAGGGGAACGAGATGTTCCTCCTCTGGAGGGGAACGAGATGTTCCTCCTTGAGGTCGGCAGCGTTGGTCTTCCCATGTCCGTCCGTCCGTCCGTCTGTCAAACCTTTCAATATTTTATAGTTGTTGGCCTTCTACACTACATGACCAAAAGTATGTGGACACCTGCTCGTCCAAAATCTCATTGCAAAATCATGACCATTAATATGGAGTAGCCATGAGGTCAAAGGAATTGTCCGTAGAGCTCCGAGACAGGATTGTGTCAAGGCACAGATCTGGGGAAGGGTACCAAAACATTTCTGCAGTATTGAAGGTCCCCAAGAACACAGTGGCCTCCATCGTTCTAAAATGGAAGAAGTTTGGAACCACCAAGACTCTTCCTAGAGCTGGCCGCCCGGCCAAACTGAGCAATCGGGGGAGAAGGACCTTGGTCAGGGAGGTGACCAAGAACCCGATGGTCACTCTAACAGAGCTCCAGAGTTCCTCTGTGGAGATGGGAGAACCTTTCAGAAGGACAACCATCTCTGCAGCACTCCATCAATCAGGCCTTTATGGTAGAGTGGCCAGACGGAAGCCACTCCTCAGTAAAAGGCACATGACAGCCCGCTTGGAGTTTGCCAAAAGGAACCTAAAGACTCTCAGACCTGTGGTTTGACGAAACCAAGATTCAACTATTTGGCCTGAACACCAAGCATCACGTCTGGAGGAAACTTGGCACCATCCCTACGGTGAAGCATGGTGGAAGCATCACGTCTGGAGGAAACCTGGCACCATCCCTACGGTGAAGCATGGTGGTGGCAGCATCATGTCTGGAGGAAACCTGGCTCCATCCTTACGGTGAAGCATGGTGGAAGCATCACATCTGGAGGAAACCTGGCACCATCCCTACGGTGAAGCATGGTGGTGGCAGCATCATGTCTGGAGGAAACCTGGCTCCATCCCTACGGTGAAGCATGGTGGAAGCATCACGTCTGGAGGAAACCTGGCACCATCCCTACGGTGAAGCATGGTGGTGGCAGCATCACGTCTGGAGGAAACCTGGCACCATCCCTACGGTGAAGCATGGTGGTGGCAGCATCATGTCTGGAGGAAACCTGGCTCCATCCCTACGGTGAAACATGGTGGCAGCATCATGCTGTGGGGATAGTTTTCAGCAGCAGGGACTAAGAGACTAGTCAGGATCGAGGCAAAGATGAACGGAGCAAAGTACAGCGAGATCCTTGATGAAAACCTGCTCCAGAGCGCTCAGGACCTCAGACTGGGGCGAAGGTTGACCTTCCAACAGGATAACAACCCTAAGCACTCAGCCAAGATAACTCAGGAGTGGCTTCGGGACAAGTCTCTGAATGTCCTTGAGGGGCCCAGCCAGAGCCTGGACTTGAACATCTCTGGAGAGACCTGAAAAAAGCTGTGCAGCAACGCTCCCCATCCAACCTGACAGAGCTTGAGTGGATCTGCAGAGAAGAATGGGAGAGGCTTCCCAAATACAGGTGTACCAAGCTTGTAGCGTCATACCCAAGAAGACTCGAGGCTGTAATCTCTGCCAAAGATACTTCAACAAAGTACTGAGTAAAAGGTCTGAATACTTATGTAAATGTGATATGTTTATTTTGCGTTATAAATGAGCAAACATGGAAACCCATTTCATGAAGTTCCTGACGAACAGTTCCTGTGCCGACGTTGCTTCCAGAGGCAGTTTGGAACTCAGTGAGTTCTGCAACCGAGGACAGACGGATTTTACGTGCTACGTGTTTCAGCTCTCGGCGGACCCGTTCCCCTCGGCGTTCCCCGTTCCCCTCGGCGTTCCCCGTTCCCCTCGGCGTTCCCCTCGGCGGTCCCCGTTCCCCTCGGCCGTTCCGTTCCCCTCGGCGGTCCCGATCCCCCTCGGCGGTCCCCGTTCCCCCTCGGCGGTCCCGTTCCCCCTCGGCGGTCCCGTTGGTCCCGTTCCCCCCGTTGGTCCCGTTCCCCCCGTTGGTCCCGTTCCCCGGCGGTCCCGTTCCCCTCGGCGGTCCCGTTCCCCCGTTGGTCCCGTTCCCCCGTTGGTCCCGTTCCCCTCGGCGGTCCCGTTCCCCTCGGCGGTCCCGTTCCCCTCGGGCGGTCCCGTTCCCCTCGGCGGTCCCGTTCCCCTCGGCGGTCCCGTTCCCCATCGGCGGTCCCCGTTCCCCATCGGCGGTCCCCGTTCCCCATCGGCGGTCCCCGTTCCCCATCGGCGGTCCCCGTTCCCCATCGGCGGTCCCCGTTCCCCATCGGCGGTCCCCGTTCCCCATCGGCGGTCCCGTTCCCCTCGGCGGTCCCGTTCCCCTCGGCGGTCCCCGTTCCCCCTCGGCGGTCCCGTTCTGTGAGCTAGTGTGGACTACCACTTCACGGCTGAGCCATTACTGCTCCTAGACTTCACAATAACAGCCCTTACAGTCGACCGGGGCAGCTCTAACAGCGGAGAAAGTTGACATTCTGACTTGTTGGAAAGGTGGGATCCTGTGGCGGTGCCACGTTGAAAGTCACTGAGCTCTTCAGTAAGGCCGTTCTACCGCCGATATTAGTCTATGGAGATTGCATGGCCGTGTGCTCGATTTTATACACGTCAGCAACAAATGTGGCCGAAATAGGAGAATCCAATAATTTGAAGGGGTGTCCACATACACAAGCATCTTAGTTGTTGGCCTTTATTTAGCATGGAGCATTTCTCCAAACCCTGAGAGGTTTTCAGATCCTAACAGTGTGTGTGAGTGTACCTGGACAGTAGGGTCTGATAGACCTCCTGTAAGGGTATTCAGATCCTATCAGTGTGTGTGAGTGTACCTGGACAGTAGGGTCTGATAGACCTCCTGTAAGGGTATTCAGATCCTATCAGTGTGTGTGAGTGTACCTGGACAGTAGGGTCTGATAGACCTCCTGTAAGGGTATTCAGATCCTATCAGTGTGTGTGAGTGTACCTGGACAGTAGGGTCTGATAGACCTCCTGTAAGGGTATTCAGATCCTATCAGTGTGTGTGAGTGTACCTGGACAGTAGGGTCTGATAGACCTCCTGTAAGGGTATTCAGATCCTATCAGTGTGTGTGAGTGTACCTGGACAGTAGGGTCTGATAGACCTCCTGTAAGGGTATTCAGATCCTAACAGTGTGTGTGAGTGTACCTGGACAGTAGGGTCTGATAGACCTCCTGTAAGGGTATTCAGATCCTATCAGTGTGTGTGAGTGTACCTGGACAGTAGGGTCTGATAGACCTCCTGTAAGGGTATTCAGATCCTATCAGTGTGTGTGAGTGTACCTGGACAGTAGGGTCTGATAGACCTCCTGTAAGGGTATTCAGATCCTATCAGTGTGTGTGAGTGTACCTGGACAGTAGGGTCTGATAGACCTCCTGTAAGGGTATTCAGATCCTATCAGTGTGTGTGAGTGTACCTGGACAGTAGGGTCTGATAGACCTCCTGTAAGGGTATTCAGATCCTATCAGTGTGTGTGAGTGTACCTGGACAGTAGGGTCTGATAGACCTCCTGTAAGGGTATTCAGATCCTAACAGTGTGTGTGAGTGTACCTGGACAGTAGGGTCTGATAGACCTCCTGTAAGGGTATTCAGATCCTAACAGTGCGTGTGAGTGTACCTGGACAGTAGGGTCTGATAGACCTCCTGTAAGGGTATTCAGATCCTAACAGTGCGTGTGAGTGTACCTGGACAGTAGGGTCTGATAGACCTCCTGTAAGGGTATTCAGATCCTAACAGTGTGTGTGAGTGTACCTGGACAGTAGGGTCTGATAGACCTCCTGTAAGGGTATTCAGATCCTAACAGTGTGTGTGAGTGTACCTGGACAGTAGGGTCTGATAGACCTCCTGTAAGGGTATTCAGATCCTAACAGTGCGTGTGAGTGTACCTGGACAGTAGGGTCTGATAGACCTCCTGTAAGGGTATTCAGATCCTAACAGTGTGTGTGAGTGTACCTGGACAGTAGGGTGTGATAGACCTCCTGTAAGGGTATTCAGATCCTAACAGTGTGTGTGAGTGTACCTGGACAGTAGGGTGTGATAGACCTCCTGTAAGGGTATTCAGATCATATCAGTGTGTGTGAGTGTACCTGGACAGTAGGGTCTGATAGACCTCCTGTAAGGGTATTCAGATCCTAACAGTGTGTGTGAGTGTACCTGGACAGTAGGGTGTGATAGACCTCCTGTAAGGGTATTCAGATCCTAACAGTGTGTGTGAGTGTACCTGGACAGTAGGGTCTGATAGAGTATTCTCTCCAACCATCTTCCTGTAAGGGTTTTCAGTGACATCCTGAGGCTGTTTCACCAGTTCTGATGACTCCATGCTTTTCATCGGGATAATGTTGAAGGCATACAGGTACTAGAGAGAGAGAGAGACAGTTACAATACATCCTGGTACTAGAGAGAGAGAGAGACAGTTACAATACATCCTGGTACTAGAGAGAGAGAGAGACAGTTACAATACATCCTGGTACTAGAGAGAGAGAGAGAGAGAGAGACAGTTACAATACATCCTGGTACTAGAGAGAGAGAGAGAGAGAGAGACAGTTACAATACATCCTGGTACTAGAGAGAGACAGTTACAATACATCCTGGTACTAGAGAGAGAGAGAGACAGTTACAATACATCCTGGTACTAGAGAGAGAGAGACAGTTACAATACATCCTGGTACTAGAGAGAGAGAGAGACAGTTACAATACATCCTGGTACTAGAGAGAGAGAGACAGTTACAATACATCCTGGTACTAGAGAGAGAGAGAGACAGTTACAATACATCCTGGTACTAGAGAGAGAGAGAGAGACAGTTACAATACATCCTGGTACTAGAGAGAGAGAGAGACAGTTACAATACATCCTGGTACTAGAGAGAGAGAGAGACAGTTACAATACATCCTGGTACTAGAGAGAGAGAGACAGTTACAATACATCCTGGTACTAGAGAGAGAGAGAGAGAGAGAGAGAGAGACAGACAGTTACAATACATCCTGGTACTAGAGAGAGAGAGAGAGACAGACAGTTACAATACATCCTGGTACTAGAGAGAGAGAGAGAGACAGTTACAATACATCCTGGTACTAGAGAGAGACAGTTACAATACATCCTGGTACTAGAGAGAGAGAGAGAGAGAGACAGTTACAATACATCCTGGTACTAGAGAGAGAGAGAGAGAGAGACAGTTACAATACACCCTGGTACTAGAGAGAGAGAGAGAGACAGTTACAATACATCCTGGTACTAGAGAGAGAGAGAGAGAGAGAGAGAGACAGTTACAATACATCCTGGTACTAGAGAGAGAGAGAGAGAGTTACAATACATCCTGGTACTAGAGAGAGAGAGAGTTACAATACATCCTGGTACTAGAGAGAGAGAGAGACAGTTACAATACATCCTGGTACTAGAGAGAGAGAGAGACAGTTACAATACATCCTGGTACTAGAGAGAGAGAGAGAGACAGTTACAATACATCCTGGTACTAGAGAGAGAGAGAGAGAGAGAGACAGTTACAATACATCCTGGTACTAGAGAGAGAGAGAGACAGAGACAGTTACAATACATCCTGGTACTAGAGAGAGAGAGAGACAGTTACAATACATCCTGGTACTAGAGAGAGAGAGAGACAGTTACAATACATCCTGGTACTAGAGAGAGAGACAGTTACAATACATCCTGGTACTAGAGAGAGAGAGAGAGACAGTTACAATACATCCTGGTACTAGAGAGAGAGAGAGACAGTTACAATACATCCTGGTACTAGAGAGAGAGAGAGAGACAGTTACAATACATCCTGGTACTAGAGAGAGAGAGAGAGACAGTTACAATACATCCTGGTACTAGAGAGAGAGAGACAGACAGTTACAATACATCCTGGTACTAGAGAGAGAGAGACAGACAGTTACACTACATCCTGGTACTAGAGAGAGAGAGAGAGAGAGACAGTTACACTACATCCTGGTACTAGAGAGAGAGAGAGAGAGAGACAGTTACAATACATCCTGGTACTAGAGAGAGAGAGAGAGACAGTTACAATACATCCTGGTACTAGAGAGAGAGAGACAGTTACAATACATCCTGGTACTAGAGAGAGAGAGACAGTTACAATACATCCTGGTACTAGAGAGAGAGACAGTTACAATACATCCCGGTACTAGAGAGAGAGACAGTTACAATACATCCCGGTACTAGAGAGAGAGACAGTTACAATACATCCTGGTACTAGAGAGAGAGACAGTTACAATACACCCTGGTACTAGAGAGAGAGAGAGAGAGACAGTTACAATACATCCTGGTACTAGAGAGAGAGAGAGAGACAGTTACAATACATCCTGGTACTAGAGAGAGAGAGAGAGAGAGACAGTTACAATACATCCTGGTACTAGAGAGAGAGACAGTTACAATACATCCTGGTACTAGAGAGAGAGACAGTTACAATACATCCTGGTACTAGAGAGAGAGACAGTTACAATACATCCTGGTACTAGAGAGAGAGAGAGAGACAGTTACAATACATCCTGGTACTAGAGAGAGAGAGAGAGAGAGACAGTTACAATACATCCTGGTACTAGAGGTTCTGATGTACAATACCTTTCAAAAGTTTGGGGTCACTTAGAAATGTCCTTGTTTTTGAAAGAAAAGCAACATTTGTCTATTAAAATATCATCAAATTGATCAGAAATACAGTGGAGACGTTGTTAATGTTGTAAATGACTATTATAGCTGGAAACGGCTGATTTTTAATGGAATATCTACATAGGCCCATTATCAGCAACCATCAGTCCTGTGCTCCAATGGCACGTTGTGTTAGCTAATCCACGTTTGGATTATGTTAGCACACTAATCCACGTTTTGCAATTATGTTAGCACAGCTGAAAACTGTTGTCCTGATTAAAGAAGCAATAAAACTGGCCTTCAATAGACTAGTTGAGTATCTGGAGCGTCAGCATTTGTGGGTTCGATTACAGGCTCAAAATGGCCAGAAACAAAGAACTTTCTTCTGAAACTCGTCAAGTCTATTCTTGTTCTGAGAAATTAAGGCTATTCCACGCAAGAAATTACCAAGAAACTGAAGATCTCGTACAACGCTGTGTACTCCTCCCTTCACAGAACAGCGCAAACTGGCTCTAACCAGAATAGAAAGAGGAGTGGGAGGCCCCGGTGCACAACTGAGCAAGAGGACAAGAACATTAGAGTGTCTAGTTTGAGAAACAGACGCCTCACAAGTCCTCAACTGGCAGCTTCATTAAATAGTACCGGAAAAACACTGGACAGAGGAACTCTGGTGTTTTGCAGGTACTATTTAATGAAGCTGCCAGTGGCCAATAACATCCTCCAACACAGAGAGGGGAGTGGCCAGTAGAGAGGGGAGTGGCCAATAACATCCTCCAACACAGAGAGGGGAGTGGCCAGTAGAGAGGGGAGTGGCCAATAACATCCTCCAACACAGAGAGGGGAGTGGCCAGTAGAGAGGGGAGTGGCCAGTAGAGAGGGGAGTGGTCAGTCGAGAGGGGAGTGGTCAGTCGAGAGGGGAGTGGCCAGTAGAGAGGGGAGTGGCCAGTAGAGAGGGGAGTGGCCAGTAGAGAGGGGAGTGGTCAGTCGAGAGGGGAGTGGCCAGTAGAGAGGGGAGTGGCCAGTAGAGAGGGGAGTGGCCAGTAGAGAGGGGAGTGGCCAGTAGAGAGGGGAGTGGCCAGTAGAGAGGGGAGTGGCCAGTCGAGAGGGGAGTGGCCAGTAGAGAGGGGAGTGGCCAGTGACATCACCTTTCTCTTCTCTGGGTTGTTGACGGTTGCCAGGGCGATGAATCTGCTGACGTGCTGAGTGTTCTCCTGAAGAACAACATGATTTCTACACACACACACACACACACACACACACACACACACACACAACACACACACACACACACACACACACACACAACACACACACACACACACACACACACACACACACACACACACACACACACACACACACACACACACACACACACACACACACACGTTAACTCCCTCTACTGCAGCAAAGTGGTATTATGGTAGTGTGTGTGTGTGTGTGTGTGTGTGTGTGTGTGTGTGTGTGTGTGTGTGTGTGTGTGTGTGTGTGTACCTGTAAGGTCGTCTCTCATAGTGAACTCCCTCTACAGCAGCGAAGTGGTATTACGGTAGTGTGTGTGTGTGTGTGTGTGTGTGTGTGTGTGTGTGTGTGTGTGTGTGTGTGTGTGTGTGTGTGTGTGTACCTGTAAGGTCGTCTCTCATAGTGAACTCCCTCTACAGCAGCGAAGTGGTATTACGGTAGTGTGTGTGTGTGTGTGTGTGTGTGTGTGTGTGTGTGTGTGTGTGTGTGTGTGTGTGTGTGTGTGTGTGTGATAGGTGTGTGTGTGTGTGTACCTGTAAGGTCGTCTCTCATAGTGAACTCCCTCTACAGCAGCGAAGTGGTATTACGGTAGTGTGTGTGTGTGTGTGTGTGTGTGTGTGTGTGTGTGTGTGTGTGTGTGTACCTGTAAGGTCGTCTCTCATAGTGAACTCCCTCTACAGCAGCGAAGTGGTATTACGGTGGTGTGTGTGTGTGTGTGTGTGTGTGTGTGTGTGTGTGTGTGTGTGTGTGTGTGTGTGTGTGTGTACCTGTAAGGTCGTCTCTCATAGTGAACTCCCTCTACAGCAGCGAAGTGGTATCGGGGCTTCAGCTTGTAGGCCAGCTGGGAGATGGAGCTCGTTCCACACAACTTAGTGTTCACTTCCTGAAACAAAACATACATTTATTTTGTTTACAACTATAGCTGAAGTTTTTATTCTATTTACCTTTTTAGATTTTATTCCTTAATATTTTATATTTTGTTACATGCTTCATTAAACATTTGCACAAAAGGTTCTATAGAAAAGGATAAGTAACCAAATATGACCTTTAATTAGTTGAGTTTAATTCCAAATGGAATAAGAAATAGGTTTTTACATGTGGTCATTTTACATCAACTATTGATTCATTGAATTTACAGAAAATGTTCTATAATCGGGATATGAGAATTTGGCCATATCGCCCAGCCCTAACTCCAGACCCACAATGCCGTTCGTTGGGTCAGACAGACAAGAGGACAGTTGGGTCGGACAGACAAGAGGACAGTTGGGACAGACAAGAGGACAGTTGGGTCGGTCAGACGAGAGGACAGTTGGGTCGGTCAGACGAGAGGACAGTTGGGTGGGTCAGACAAGAGGACAGTTGGGTCGGTCAGACAAGAGGACAGTTGGGTCGGTCAGACAAGAGGACAGTTGGGTCGGTCAGACAAGAGGACAGTTGGGTCGGTCAGACAAGAGGACAGTTGGGTCGGTCAGACAAGAGGACAGTTGGGTCGGTCAGACAAGAGGACAGTTGGGTGGGTCAGACAAGAGGACAGTTGGGTCGGTCAGACAAGAGGACAGTTGGGTCGGTCAGACAAGAGGACAGTTGGGTCGGTCAGACAAGAGGACAGTTGGGTCGGTCAGACAAGAGGACAGTTGGGTCGGTCAGACAAGAGGACAGTTGGGTCGGTCAGACAAGAGGACAGTTGGGTCGGACAGACAAGAGGACAGTTGGGACAGACAGAGGACAGACAAGAGGACAGTTGGGTCGGTCAGACAAGAGGACAGTTGGGTCAGACAAGAGGACAGTTGGGTCGGTCAGACAAGAGGACAGTTGGGACAGACAGAGGACAGACAAGAGGACAGTTGGGTCGGTCAGACAAGAGGACAGTTGGGTCGGACAGACAAGAGGACAGTTGGGTCGGTCAGACAAGAGGACAGTTGGGTCGGTCAGACAAGAGGACAGTTGGGTCAGACAAGAGGACAGTTGGGTCGGTCAGACAAGAGGACAGTTGGGTCGGACAGACAAGAGGACAGTTGGGTCGGTCAGACAAGAGGACAGTTGGGTCGGACAGACAAGAGGACAGTTGGGTCGGACAGAGGACAGACAAGAGGACAGTTGGGTCGGTCAGACAAGAGGACAGTTGGGTCGGACAGACAAGAGGACAGTTGGGTCGGACAGAGGACAGACAAGAGGACAGTTGGGTCGGTCAGACAAGAGGACAGTTGGGTCGGTCAGACAAGAGGACAGTTGGGTCGGACAGACAAGAGGACAGTTGGGTCGGACAGACAAGAGGACAGTTGGGACAGACAGAGGACAGACAAGAGGACAGTTGGGTCAGACAGAGGACAGTTGGGTCGGTCAGACAAGAGGACAGTTGGGACAGACAAGAGGACAGTTGGGTCGGTCAGACAAGAGGACAGTTGGGACAGACAAGAGGACAGTTGGGTCAGACAAGAGGACAGTTGGGTCGGTCAGACAAGAGGACAGTTGGGTCGGTCAGACAAGAGGACAGTTGGGTCGGACAGACAAGAGGACAGTTGGGTCGGTCAGACAAGAGGACAGTTGGGTGGGTCAGACAAGAGGACAGTTGGGACAGACAGAGGACAGACAAGAGGACAGTTGGGTCGGTCAGACAAGAGGACAGACAAGAGGACAGTTGGGACAGACAGAGGACAGACAAGAGGACAGTTGGGACAGACAAGAGGACAGTTGGGTCGGTCAGACAAGAGGACAGTTGGGTCGGACAGACAAGAGGACAGTTGGGTCGGACAGACAAGAGGACAGTTGGGTCGGTCAGACAAGAGGACAGTTGGGTCGGTCAGACAAGAGGACAGTTGGGTCGGTCAGACAAGAGGACAGTTGGGTCGGACAGACAAGAGGACAGTTGGGTCGGTCAGACGAGAGGACAGTTGGGTCGGTCAGACAAGAGGACAGTTGGGTCGGTCAGACGAGAGGACAGTTGGGTCGGACAGACAAGAGGACAGTTGGGACAGACAGAGGACAGACAAGAGGACAGTTGGGTCAGACAGAGGACAGTTGGGTCGGTCAGACAAGAGGACAGTTGGGACAGACAAGAGGACAGTTGGGTCGGTCAGACAAGAGGACAGTTGGGACAGACAAGAGGACAGTTGGGTCGGACAGACAAGAGGACAGTTGGGTCAGACAAGAGGACAGTTGGGTCGGTCAGACAAGAGGACAGTTGGGTCGGTCAGACAAGAGGACAGTTGGGTCGGACAGACAAGAGGACAGTTGGGTCGGTCAGACAAGAGGACAGTTGGGTGGGTCAGACAAGAGGACAGTTGGGTCGGACAGACAAGAGGACAGTTGGGTCGGACAGACAAGAGGACAGTTGGGTCGGACAGACAAGAGGACAGTTGGGTCGGACAGACAAGAGGACAGTTGGGTGGGTCAGACAAGAGGACAGTTGGGACAGACAGAGGACAGACAAGAGGACAGTTGGGTCAGACAGACAAGAGGACAGTTGGGTCGGTCAGACAAGAGGACAGTTGGGACAGACAGAGGACAGACAAGAGGACAGTTGGGACAGACAAGAGGACAGTTGGGTCGGTCAGACAAGAGGACAGTTGGGTCGGTCAGACAAGAGGACAGTTGGGTCGGACAGACAAGAGGACAGTTGGGACAGACAGAGGACAGACAAGAGGACAGTTGGGACAGACAAGAGGACAGTTGGTCGGTCAGACAAGAGGACAGTTGGGTCGGACAGACAAGAGGACAGTTGGGTCGGACAGACAAGAGGACAGTTGGGTCGGTCAGACAAGAGGACAGTTGGGTCGGTCAGACAAGAGGACAGTTGGGTCGGTCAGACAAGAGGACAGTTGGGTCGGACAGACAAGAGGACAGTTGGGTCGGTCAGACGAGAGGACAGTTGGGTCGGTCAGACAAGAGGACAGTTGGGTCGGTCAGACGAGAGGACAGTTGGGTCGGACAGACAAGAGGACAGTTGGGACAGACAGAGGACAGACAAGAGGACAGTTGGGTCAGACAGAGGACAGTTGGGTCGGTCAGACAAGAGGACAGTTGGGACAGACAAGAGGACAGTTGGGTCGGTCAGACAAGAGGACAGTTGGGACAGACAAGAGGACAGTTGGGTCGGACAGACAAGAGGACAGTTGGGTCAGACAAGAGGACAGTTGGGTCGGTCAGACAAGAGGACAGTTGGGTCGGTCAGACAAGAGGACAGTTGGGTCGGACAGACAAGAGGACAGTTGGGTCGGTCAGACAAGAGGACAGTTGGGTGGGTCAGACAAGAGGACAGTTGGGTCGGACAGAC
This sequence comes from Salmo salar, assembly GCF_905237065.1. NCBI lineage: Eukaryota > Metazoa > Chordata > Actinopteri > Salmoniformes > Salmonidae > Salmo > Salmo salar. Next base: position 100,386 of record NW_025548621.1, read on the forward strand.
AAGAGGACAGTTGGGTCGGACAGACAAGAGGACAGTTGGGTCGGACAGACAAGAGGACAGTTGGGTGGGTCGGACAAGAGGACAGTTGGGACAGACAGAGGACAGACAAGAGGACAGTTGGGTCAGACAGACAAGAGGACAGTTGGGTCGGTCAGACAAGAGGACAGTTGGGACAGACAGAGGACAGACAAGAGGACAGTTGGGACAGACAAGAGGACAGTTGGGTCGGTCAGACAAGAGGACAGTTGGGTCGGTCAGACAAGAGGACAGTTGGGTCGGACAGACAAGAGGACAGTTGGGTGGGTCAGACAAGAGGACAGTTGGGTCGGACAGACAAGAGGACAGTTGGGTCGGTCAGACAAGAGGACAGTTGGGTGGGTCAGACAAGAGGACAGTTGGGTCGGTCAGACAAGAGGACAGTTGGGTCGGTCAGACAAGAGGACAGTTGGGTGGGTCAGACAAGAGGACAGTTGGGTCGGACAGACAAGAGGACAGTTGTGACAGACAGGGGACAGACAAGAGGACAGTTGGGACAGACAAGAGGACAGTTGGGACAGACAGAGGACAGACAAGAGGACAGTTGGGTCGGTCAGACAAGAGGACAGTTGGGACAGACAAGAGGACACTTGGGTCGGTCAGACAAGAGGACAGTTGGGTCAGACAAGAGGACAGTTGGGACAGACAAGAGGACAGTTGGGTCGGTCAGACAAGAGGACAGTTGGGTCGGTCAGACAAGAGGACAGTTGGGTCGGACAGACAAGAGGACAGTTGGGTCGGACAGACAAGAGGACAGTTGGGTCGGTCAGACAAGAGGACAGTTGGGTCGGTCAGACAAGAGGACAGTTGGGTCAGACAGACAAGAGGACAGTTGGGTCAGACAGAGGACAGTTGGGTCGGACAGACAAGAGGACAGTTGGGTCGGACAGACAAGAGGACAGTTGTGACAGACAAGAGGACAGTTGGGTGGGTCAGACAAGAGGACAGTTGGGTCGGTCAGACAAGAGGACAGTTGGGTCGGTCAGACAAGAGGACAGTTGGGTGGGACAGACAAGAGGACAGTTGGGTCGGTCAGACAAGAGGACAGTTGGGTCGGACAGACAAGAGGACAGTTGGGTCAGACAGAGGACAGACAAGAGGACAGCGTGTCTTACGGGGCTGTTGGCGTACTGCCAGACTCCGCGGGGCCACTGTGACGTCAGCAGGATGTCCACTCCTCTGAACTGGTTGTTGTTGATCAGCGGCTCCACCAGCTGATGGAGGTCTTCAGGAGAGAAGCAGTGAGCTGGAGTCGGGTCCAGACGTCCTTCACGACCACTCACATACGCTATCTGCAGGCCTGACGCCCCGGAGAAAACACCTCGACGACCTGACACACACAGCGAGAGAGAGATCAAGATCAAGCCTGGGAACAGCAGTGGAAATACAGAGCGGTATTACGCAGGGGTCAGAGGTCAGGGGTCAGAGTCTATTATTACCCAGGTAGGGTTAGGGGTCAGGGGTCAGAGGTCAGGGGTCAGAGTCTATTATTACCCAGGTAGGGTTAGGGGTCAGGGGTCAGAGTCTATTATTACCCAGGTAGGGTTAGGGTTAGGGGTCAGGGGTCAGAGGTCAGGGGTCAGAGTCTATTATTACCCAGGTAGGGTTAGAGGTCAGGGGTCAGAGTCTATTATTACCCAGGTAGGGTCAGGGGTCAGAGTCTATTATTACCCAGGTAGGGTTAGGGGTCAGGGGTCAGAGTCTATTATTACCCAGGTAGGGTTAGGGTCAGGGGTCAGGGGTCAGAGCCTATTATTACCCAGGTAGGGTCAGAGGTCAGGGGTCAGAGTCTATTATTACCCAGGTAGGGTTAGGGGTCAGAGCCTATTCTTACCCAGGTAGGGTTAGGGTTCAGAGTCTATTATTACCCAGGTAGGGTTACGGTCAGGGGTCAGAGTCTATTATTACCCAGGTAGGGTTAGGGTTAGGGGTCAGAGGTCAGAGTCTATTATTACCCAGGTAGGGTTAGGGTCAGGGGTCAGGGGTCAGAGTCTATTCTTACCCAGGTAGGGTTAGGGGTCAGAGTCTATTATTACCCAGGTAGGGTTAGGGTCAGGGGTCAGAGTCTATTATTACCCAGGTAGGGTTAGGGTTAGGGGTCAGAGGTCAGAGTCTATTATTACCCAGGTAGGGTTAGGGTTAGGGGTCAGGGGTCAGAGCCTATTCTTACCCAGGTAGGTGATGTCAGTCTACTCAGGGGTCAGGGGTCAGAGTCCTATTTTATTTTATCTTTATTTAACCAGGCAAGTCAGTTAAGAACAAATTCTTATTTTCAATGACGGCCTACCGGGGAACAGTGGGTTAACTGCCTTGTTCAGGGGGCAGAACGACAGATTTGCACCTTGTCAGCTCGGGGGATTTGAACTTGCAACCTTTCGTTTACTAGTCCAACGCTCTAACCACTAGGCTACCTGCTGGTTACTAGTCCAACGCTCTAACCACTAGGCTACCTGCTGGTTACTAGTCCAACGCTCTAACCACTAGGCTACCTGCTGGTTACTAGTCCAACGCTCTAACCACTAGGCTACCTGCTGGTTACTAGTCCAACGCTCTAACCACTAGGCTACCTGCTGGTTACTAGTCCAACGCTCTAACCACTAGGCTACCTGCTGGTTACTAGTCCAACGCTCTAACCACTAGGCTACGCTGCTGGTTACTAGTCCAACGCTCTAACCACTAGGCTACCCTGCTGGTTACTAGTCCAACGCTCTAACCACTAGGCTACCTGCTGGTTACTAGTCCAACGCTCTAACCACTAGGCTACCCTGCTGGTTACTAGTCCAACGCTCTAACCACTAGGCTACGCTGCTGGTTACTAGTCCAACGCTCTAACCACTAGGCTACGCTGCTGGTTACTAGTCCAACGCTCTAACCACTAGGCTACCTGCTGGTTACTAGTCCAACGCTCTAACCACTAGGCTACCTGCTGGTTACTAGTCCAACGCTCTAACCACTAGGCTACCTGCTGGTTACTAGTCCAACGCTCTAACCACTAGGCTACCTGCTGGTTACTAGTCCAACGCTCTAACCACTAGGCTACCTGCTGGTTACTAGTCCAACGCTCTAACCACTAGGCTACGATGCTGGTTACTAGTCCAACGCTCTAACCACTAGGCTACCCTGCTGGTTACTAGTCCAACGCTCTAACCACTAGGCTACCTGCTGGTTACTAGTCCAACGCTCTAACCACTAGGCTACCCTGCTGGTTACTAGTCCAACGCTCTAACCACTAGGCTACGCTGCTGGTTACTAGTCCAACGCTCTAACCACTAGGCTACGCTGCTGGTTACTAGTCCAACGCTCTAACCACTAGGCTACCTGCTGGTTACTAGTCCAACGCTCTAACCACTAGGCTACCTGCTGGTTACTAGTCCAACGCTCTAACCACTAGGCTACGCTGCTGGTTACTAGTCCAACGCTCTAACCACTAGGCTACCCTGCCGCCCCAGGGTGATGTCAGTCTACTCAGGGGTCAGGGGTCAGAGCCTACTCTTACCCAGGTAGGTGATGTCAGTCTACTCAGGGGTCAGGGGTCAGAGCCTACTCTTATCCAGGTAGGTGATGTCAGTCTACTCAGGGGTCAGGGGTCAGAGCCTACTCTTACCCAGGTAGGTGATGTTGTCAGCCAGCTCACAGCCGTCAGCACTGGGGAAGAAGCGGGTGGTTTCCTGGCTGGCTGCTCCCAGGATGTAGGTGTGGATGGGAGCTGCAACAACCAAGTCAAGACAATGTCGCTCCAGACCCACAATGCAGTTCATAACTCCTAACTCCATACCCACAATGCAGTTCATAACTCCATACCCACAATGCAGTTCATAACTCCATACCTACAATGCAGTTCATAACTCCAGACCCACAATGCAGTTCATAACTCCATACCCACAATGCAGTTCATAACTCCTAACTCCTGACCCACAATGCAGTTCATAACTCCATACCCACAATGCCGTTCATAACTCCTAACTCCTGACCCACAATGCCGTTCCTAACTCCAGACCCACAATGCCGTTCCTAACTCCAGACCCACAATGCCGTTCCTAACTCCAGACCCACAATGCAGTTCATAGCTCCTAACTCCTGACCCACAAAGCAGTTCATAACTCCTGACCCACAATGCAGTTCATAGCTCCTAACTCCAGACCCACAATGCAGTTCATAGCTCCTAACTCCTGACCCACAATGCAGTTCATAACTCCTAACTCCTGACCCACAATGCAGTTCATAACTCCAGACCCACAATGCAGTTCATAACTCCTAACTCCAGACCCACAATGCAGTTCATAACTCCAGAGCCACAATGCAGTTCATAACTCCAGACCCACAATGCAGTTCATAACTCCAGACCCACAATGCAGTTCATAACTCCTGACCCACAATGCAGTTCATAACTCCTGACCCACAATGCAGTTCATAACTCCTGACCCACAATGCAGTTCATAACTCCTAACTCCTGACCCACAATGCAGTTCATAACTCCTAACTCCTGACCCACAATGCAGTTCATAGCTCCTAACTCCTGACCCACAATGCAGTTCATAACTCCTAACTCCAGACCCACAATGCAGTTCATAACTCCTAACTCCAGACCCACAATGCAGTTCATAACTCCTAACTCCAGACCCACAATGCAGTTCATAACTCCAGACCCACAATGCCGTTCCTAACTCCTGACCCACAATGCCGTTCCTAACTCCTGACCCACAATGCCGTTCCTAACTCCTAACTCCAGACCCACAATGCCGTTCCTAACTCCTAACTCCAGACCCACAATGCCGTTCATAACTCCAGACCCACAATGCCGTTCCAGACCCACAATGCCGTTCCTAACTCCAGACCCACAATGCCGTTCACAACTCCAGACCAACAATGCCGTTCACAACTCCAGACCAACAATGCCGTTCACAACTCCAGACCCACAATGCCGTTCCTAACTCCAGACCCACAATGCCGTTCCTAACTCCAGACCCACAATGCCGTTCCTAACTCCAGACCCACAATGCCGTTCCTAACTCCTAACTCCAGACCCACAATGCCGTTCATAACTCCAGACCCCACAATGCCGTTCATAACTCCAGACCCACAATGCCGTTCCTAACTCCAGACCCACAATGCCGTTCCTAACTCCAGACCCACAATGCCGTTCCTAACTCCAGACCCACAATGCCGTTCCTAACTCCAGACCCACAATGCAGTTCATAACTCCTAACTCCAGACCCACAATGCAGTTCATAACTCCAGACCCACAACGCAGTTCATAACTCCAGACCCACAACGCAGTTCATAACTCCCTAACTCCTGACCCACAATGCAGTTCATAACTCCTAACTCCTGACCCACAATGCAGTTCATAACTCCTAACTCCTGACCCACAATGCAGTTCATAGCTCCTAACTCCTGACCCACAATGCAGTTCATAACTCCTAACTCCAGACCCACAATGCAGTTCATAACTCCAGACCCACAATGCAGTTCATAACTCCTAACTCCTGACCCACAATGCCGTTCATAACTCCAGACCCACAATGCCGTTCCTAACTCCAGACCCACAATGCCGTTCCTAACTCCTGACCCACAATGCCGTTCCTAACTCCTGACCCATAATGCCATTCCTAACTCCTGACCCACAATGCCGTTCCTAACTCCTAACTCCAGACCCACAATGCCGTTCCTAACTCCTAACTCCAGACCCACAATGCCGTTCCTAACTCCTAACTCCAGACCCACAATGCCGTTCATAACTCCAGACCCACAATGCCGTTTCCAGACCCACAATGCAGTTCATAACTCCTAACTCCTGACCCACAATGCCGTTCATAACTCCTAACTCCTGACCCACAATGCCGTTCATAACTCCAGACCCACAATGCCGTTCCTAACTCCTGACCCACAATGCCGTTCCTAACTCCTAACTCCAGACCCACAATGCCGTTCATAACTCCAGACCCCACAATGCCGTTCATAACTCCAGACCCACAATGCCGTTCATAACTCCAGACCCACAATGCCGTTCATAACTCCAGACCCACAATGCCGTTCCTAACTCCAGACCCACAATGCCGTTCCTAACTCCAGACCCACAATGCCGTTCCTAACTCCAGACCCACAATGCCGTTCCTAACTCCAGACCCACAATGCCGTTCACAACTCCAGACCCACAATGCCGTTCACAACTCCAGACCCACAATGCCGTTCCTAACTCCTGACCCACAATGCCGTTCACAACTCCAGACCCACAATGCCGTTCCTAACTCCAGACCCACAATGCCGTTCACTCCTAACTCCAGACCCACAATGCCGTTCCTAACTCCAGACCCACAATGCCGTTCCTAACTCCAGACCCACAATGCCGTTCCTAACTCCTAACTCCAGACCCCACAATGCCGTTCCTAACTCCAGACCCACAATGCCGTTCCTAACTCCAGACCCCACAATGCCGTTCCTAACTCCAGACCCACAATGCCGTTCCTAACTCCAGACCCACAATGCCGTTTCCTAACTCCAGACCCACAATGCCGTTCCTAACTCCAGACCCCACAATGCCGTTCCTAACTCCAGACCCACAATGCCGTTCCTAACTCCAGACCCACAATGCCGTTCCTAACTCCAG
>NW_025548622.1:0-2840 GCF_905237065.1 Salmo salar
GTGTAAAGAGGCACGACAAAACCCATTCCCCTCACAGGAGACTGAAAATATCGGCATGGTTCAGATCCTCAAAAAGACCCCAGCTGCACCACGAGAGCATCCTGACCGGTTGCATCAATGCCTGGTACGGCAACTGCTCAGCCCTCCCACCGGCAAGCCAGAGGGTAGGTGCGATGGCCCAGCACATCACTGGGGCCAAGCTTCCTGCCATCCAGGACCTCTATACCAGGCGCAGAGGAGTTCTCTGCTACAGCAAATACACCCTGTCTAGGTCCACAAGGCACCTTAACAGCTTCTACCAAGCCACAAGACTATTTGCAATTTTACACTGCTGCTACTGCTGCTATGCAACCTGTACCTCAACCTTCATGTATATTTTACCTCAATTAACCTGTACCCTACCTACATGTACATAATAAATTTACCACCTCTTAACTAACCTGCAACCTCAGCACATGATTCTGTACCGCAACACCCTGTATATAGCCTCTCATTGACTCTGTACTGGTATCCCTGTATATAGTCTCCACATTGACTCTGTACGGTACCCCTGCATATAGCCTCCACATTGACTCTGTACCCTAATACCTCGTATATAGCCTCCACACGACTCGGTACCAGTACCCGCATAGTCCACGACTTGCAAATTTTAAATTACCCTGCATATAGCCTCCACATTGACTCTGTACGGCACAATTCTAAGGTAACCCACATTGACCTCTGCACCGTAACACCCTGAGCATAGCTCCACATTGACTCTGTACCTTCAGTCACCCCTGTATATAGCCTCCACATTGACTCTGTACCGTGCAACCCTGATATAGCCTCCACATTGGGACTCTGTACCGGTATACCCTGAGTATAGCCTCCACATTGGACTCTGTACCGTAACACCTCGATATAGCCTCCACATTGACTCTGTACCGGCACACCTATACATAGTCACATTACCTCTGTACCGTAACACCTGTGTATATAGCCTCCACATTGACTCCTGTACCGGCACCCTGTATATAGCCTCCACATTGACTCTGTACCGGCAACCCTGCATATAGTCTCCACATTGACTCTGTGTACACTACCTCCTGTATATAGCCTTACATTGAACTGTACCTGCACCCTGTATATAGCCTCCACATTGACTGTGTACCGGTACCCCTGTAGAAGTAGCCCTCCACATTGACTCTGTACCATAATATCCGTATATAGTTAGCTCCACATTGACTCTGTAAATTTCAACCTCCGTATAGCTCCACATTGACCGTACGGCAATCCAACATAGCCTCCAGTTACTGACTCTGTACGAACCCTGTATATAGCCTGGCATTGACCGTACCGTCCTGTATATAGCCTCCACACTGACTCTGCAACGGCACCCTGTGGCTATAGTCCACATTGACTCCTGTACGGCAATTCTGTGGTTATGGTTTCCGTTACCTGGACTCTGTACCGTGTACCTCCTGTATATAGCCCTCCAAGTACTGACTCTGTACGGTACCTCCTGTATATAGCACCACATTGGGACTCTGTACCTACACCACCCTGCATATAGCACCACACTGACTCTGCACCGGTACCTCCTGTATAGCTCCACACTGACTCTGTACCGGCAATTCCTGCATATAGCCTCCACATTGACTCTGTACTGGCACCCCTGTATACAGCCTCCACATTGACTCTGTACCGGCACCCCTGTATATAGCTCTCCACATTGACTCTGTACCGACCCCTGTATAGCCTCCATTACTCTGTACGGTAACCCCGTGACATAGCCTCCACATTGACCTCTGTACCGGTATCCCTGGTATAGCCTCCACACTTGACTCTGCACCGGCACCCCTGCATATAGCCTCCACATTGACTCCACCGGCACCCCTGCATATAGCCTCCACACTGACTCTGCACCAACCCGTATAGCTCCACATTGACTCTGTACCTGCACCCCTTGCATATAGCTCCACATTGACTCCTGGGTAGGGGCACCTGCACAGCCACACTGACTCTGCAACGACCCGTATATAGAATCCACACTGACTCTGTACGATTCATATAGCTCCACATTGACTCTGAAATGCTGTACCCTGTACATAGCCACATTGACTCTGTACGGTACCCCATAAGCCCACACTGACCGTACGGTACCCCTGCATATAGACTCCACATTGACTCTGTACCGGCACCCTGTATATAGCCTCCACATTGACTCTGTACCGGCACTCTCTGTATAGCTATACATTGACTCTCCACCGGTATCCCCTGCATATATCCACATTGACTCTGCAACGGTACCCTGCATATAGCTCCACATTGACCTGCAATGTACCCCCGTATATAGCCTCCATATCGACTCTGCACGGTACCCCCTGTATATAGCCTCCACATTGACTCTGTACCGTACCGTATATAGCCTCCACATTGAACTGCACCGGTACCCCTGTATATAGCCTCCATTGACTCTGTACCGACCTCTGTATATAGCCTCCACATTGACTCTGTACCGACACCCTGTATATAATCACTGTTATTTTAAGAACAGTTTATTTAGTAAAATATTCTTTAACCTCATTTTCAAAACTGCATTGCCGGGTTATGTGTATTTAGTATTCAATGTGAAGTCTACTACACCTGTTGTATCTGTGCATTTCACTGTAAGGTCTACTACACCTGCTGTATTCAGCATTTCACTGTGAGGTCTACTACACCTGTTGTATTCAGCATTTCACCGTGAGGTCTACTACACCAGCGCCTCTTCAGGTTATGTAACATAGGACCTGGGTTACGGAATATAGATATTTACGTTCCTCCAGCATCTTCATTGCTGTTTGGGATTGGATTTGACT
>NW_025548623.1:0-1358 GCF_905237065.1 Salmo salar
TTAACCTGTTAGGGCTTGAGGCAAAAAACATTGACAGCTGGATCAAAGCCTTCGATTTAATCTGGTTACCACTCCTGCTCAGTAACTAGAATATGCATATACTTATTACATATGGATGAAAACACCTAAATTTTCTAAGACCTATTTGAATGGTGTCTGTGAGTATAACAGAACTCAAATGGCAGGTCAAAACCTGAGAGATTCCTTTGGGAAGTGGCCTGTCTGACCATTTCTGGAACTTCTTTGCCATCTCTATCATTTACTAAGGATCTCTCTGCTCCTAGCAGTGGCCTTTTTACGTCTCAATAGACTCTCAGAGCCGGGGAAAAAAGAGAATGTCGTCATTTTAGCCCCAGGCTGAAACACATTATACGCCTTTCTCAAATCTAAGCCCATCAAGAGACACTTTAGCTTATGCGCGTGACCGCCCCCGCCTTTGGGATTTTCTCTGTTTGCGAAAAGGAATTCCCTATTGGAATTTTATTGTTTCGAAAAATAGCGTAAAATTAAATTTTAAACAACGGTTGTGTGACGTACGGCAATGGAATACTTTGAATTTTATTGTCAGGTGTAGTAAGCGCTGTGACCCTTCTTTACTATTTCGGATAGTCTGGGCATACGAACAAAAAGCGCCGCTATTCGGATATAACGATGGATTATTTTGGACCAAACCAACATTTGTTATTGAAGTAGACGTCCTGGGTGTGCATTCTGGCCAGAAGACAACAAAGGTAATGACATTTTTATAATAATAGTAAATATGATTATGGTGAGTGCTAAATTGCGGGTGTCTAAACCAGCGAGCCCGTGATGCCTGAGCAATTTACTTAGAATATTGCAAAATGTGCTTTCACCAAAAGCTATTGCGTCAGTTCTATGCTCAGGTGCATAGAGGGGTCTGTATCTATAATTCTTAAGAGCATTATTATGAATTTTGTGAGCGTTTATACGTGAGTAATTTAGTAAAATGTTAAGCGGTTCCCGTGGTTGCGGAAATTTATATAAATTCTGAAGCGTCACCGCTAATGTAAAAAGCTGTTTTTTGATGATATATTGGAGTGAACAAAACATGCGTGTGTTTATAACATAATGTCCTAGGGTTGTCATCTGATGAGATCATCAAGGTGAGTGGGCCAAAAGCTGTCTTCTGGGTTTTGGTGACGTACCTGCTGGCTTGAAAATGGGTATCTGATTTTGGCTCTGGCTTGGTACTCTGCTGACATAATCTAATGTTTTACTTTCGTGTAAAGCGCGCGAATCGGACAGTGTGGTTGATTAACGAGAGTCTTATCTTTAAATGGCTGTAAAATAGTCATATGTTTGAGAAATTGAATGATGATTTTTGAAGATTTGAGAAA
>NW_025548624.1:0-2771 GCF_905237065.1 Salmo salar
AAAATATATCATTGTAATATATTTTTCTTCTACCTATAGCTTTTTAAAACAAAAAATTGCTTCGAAGACTAAACATTACCACTCAAGTCAGTTGGATGGTATTTTCAGGTTTCTGTTTGTTTACTTAGCGACATTTGTGTAACAGTTTGTCTTCATGAATGGACCAAGGCGCAGCAGGTATGTGAATACTCTTAGTTATTTATTAACAAAAAGAGTAAAGCATCCAAAAAACAATGGCCGGTGACAACAGTAGGCAGATTTACAGGCTATACCGCAGTGTAAAAACAACTACCCACAAACCAAGTGACAAACAGCACTCCTACATATACTTGGCTCCCAATCGAGGAACAACGATCCCAAGTTGTTCCTGATCCAGAATTCTAAGAACAACACAGAACACAAGACTGCCCCGATCCTGACCCCAAAACTACAACAACAGCTCCATCTGCTGGTCAGGACGTGACAGTGCCCCCCTCAAGGTGCAAGGGCCGGAATGCACCTAACAGAAAAAAAACACCAACAAACAAAATCCCCAACAAAACCCATAAACAATAACCTAAACCCAATAAGGAAGGAAGGGAGGGTGGCTGCCGTCAGCGCGGCCTGTGCTACACCCTCCCTCCCCAACTACCTATCCTGGAGGTGGCTCCGGTGCAGAATGGACCCTGCTCCACCCTCGGCGTCGCCCACGCCGGTGGAGCCGATAGCTCCGCCAGGCAGAGCGGACCCTCCCGAGCCGGGCGGAGGACAGGAGGGCCCACCCGGGCTGGGCCGGGGCAGGAGGGCCCCTAGGGCTGGGCCGGGGAGCAGGAAGGCCTCGGGCTGGGCGGGGAGCAGGAGGCTCGGGCTGGGCGGAGGCATGCGGGCCCTCAGGCTGGGCCGGAAGGCATACGGGCCCTACGGGCTGGGCGGGAGAGGCATGCAGGCCCCTCCGGGCCTGGGTCGAGGCATCACCACGGGCCCTCGGGCTGGGCGGAGGCATGCGGGCCCTCGGGCTGGGAAGGCAGGCATCTGCAGGCCCCTCGGGCCTGGGCCGGGGCATCACCGGGCCACTCGGGCTGGGCCGGAAGGCATGCGGGCCCTCGGGCTGGGCCGGCGGAAGGCATCTTGAGGCCACTCGGGCTGGGCCGGAAGGCATGGGGCCCACTCGGGCTGGACCCGGAGGCATACGGGCCACTCGGGCTGGACCGGAGGGCTCGGAGGACACCTCCGGGCTGGACCGGAGGGCAGGAGGAACACTCGGGCTGGGGCGAAGGGCAGGAGAGCCTCGGGCTGATCCTGACAGGCCGGGCACCCTGGCGCCCAGATCAGGGGCAAGCCGGGGGCACCTCTGGCAGGAGCCAGGCAGTCGGCCACTCCTGGCAGAACAGGGCAATCCCGGCCACTCTGGCGAAACAGGGCAGTCCGGCCACGCCTGGCAGGGGCTGGGGGCAGTCCGGCCACTCTGGCAGAACAGGGCAATCCGGCCACTCTGGCAGAACAGGGAGCAATCCGGCCACTCTGGCAGAACCATGGGACAATCCGGCCACTCTGGCAGAACAGAAGGGCTTGATCCGGCCACGCTCTGGCAAGAACAGAACGATCCGGCCCTCCGGCAGAACAGGGCAGTCGGCCACTCCGGCAAGAACAGGGCAGTCCGACCCACTCCGGCAAAGAACAGGGGCAGTCCGGCCACTCAGCCAGAACAGGGCAGTCCGGCCCTCGGCAGAACAGGGCAGTCGACCACTCCGGCAGTTCAGGGCAGTCGATACACTCCGGCAGTTCAGCGCCCAGTCGACCCACTCCGGCAGTTCAAGCGCGATCCGACCACTCGACAGTTCAGCGCGATCGACCACTCGGCGACTGTTGGCTGGCGGGCAGCTCCAACAAGCTGTTGACTGGCGGGCAGCTCCGGCGACTGTTGACTGGCGGAGCAGCTCCAACGACTGTTGACTGGCGGGCAGCTCCGGCGACTGTTGACTGGCGGGCAGCTCCGGCGACTGTTGACTCCTGATGCGTGGGGCAGGTATTGGGACGTACCAGCCGCAGGGCTGCGCCTCCATGCTAGTGTGTCTAGCGGGAAACACCGGACCGAAAGAGCGCACTGGCGGTCTTGAGTGCAGGGATTCTGGCATCACCTTCGGCTCGATGCTCCCCCTTGCCCTGGCACCTGCGGGCGCTGGTACTGGGCGCACTGGGCTGTGCGTCCGTATAGGCGAGATGGTGCGCACCTCAGTAACATGGCGCCCTCCACCTCATTTCACCTTTCCTGTAGTCACGGAGCGCGAGACTTCTGGCTCTTCCTGGCCTGGCCAAACTACCCGTGTAATAAAAAATCTTGGGGCTGCCTCTCGGGTTCCCTTGAACCATAACTGTCTTCCCAGAATTTTCTTTCGTCCTGCCGGGTCCATTCTTCCATTCCTTCTCCTGTGGCTTCCCTCCTCTTCTGCTGCTTGGTCCTTTGGTGGTGGGTAGTTCTGTAACGGTTGTCTTCATGAATGGACCAAGAGCAGCAGGTATGTGAATACTCATGGTTATTTATTACCAAATAAAGCATCCGCCGAAAAAAACAATGGCTGAGTGACAACGGTAGCAGTTTTACGAGGCTATACCGCAGTGTAAACAGCTACCTGACCAAGTGACAAACATACTCCTGTATATGACTCCCAATCAGGAACAACGATCCCCAGCTGTTCCTGATCAGAATCTGAAAACCAACACAGAACACAAGACTGCCACGTCCTGACCCCAAAACTACAACAACAGCTCCATCTGCTGGTCAGGGCGTGACA
>NW_025548625.1:0-7238 GCF_905237065.1 Salmo salar
CGAAAAGCTATTTTAAAATCGGACATAAGCGATTGCATAAAGGAGTTCTGTATCTATAATTCTTAACCTCTATGGGCTAGGTGGGACGCTTAGCGTCCCCCCCGTGTGCACTCCATCAACAGCAGGTGCATTTCAAGAGCGGCAAATTTGAATCCAAATAAATATATAAATAACAGCGTTGCGATATATAAATAATAAATGTCAAAATGCAAATTTTTCAAACATACAACTATTTTACACCATTTGAAAGATAAACATCTCCTTAATCTAACCACGTTTTACGATTTCAAAAAGGTTTTACGGCGAAAGCATAAATTTAGAGTATGTTAGGACAGTACATTTACAAGAGTTGTGTGTAATGTTTTGTCAATTCAAAGACAGGGTCACCAAAACCATAAAACCAGCTAAAATGATGCACTAACCTTTTACAATCTCCATCAGATGACACTCCTAGGACATTATGTTTGACAATGCATGCATTTTTAGTTCTATCAAGTTCATATTTATATCCAAAAACAGCGTTTTACTATGGCATTGATGTTGAGGAAATCGTTTCCTCCAATAACCCGGCAGTCAAGTCAACACCACAAATTAAATAATTAAAATTAGAAAACATTGGTAAAATATTATATTGTCATTTAAAGAATTATAGATTTACATCTCTTGAACGCCAATCAACTTGCCAGATTTAAAAATAACCTTACTGGGAAATCACACTTTGCAATAATCCTGAGCACTGCGCCCAGAAAAATACGCGTTGCGATACAGACTAGACGTCATGTTGGGGAGATCTAAAATCGAAAATACTATGTAAATAATCCATTACCTTTGATTCTCTTCATCAGATGTCACTTCCAGGTATCACAGGTCCATAACGAATGTAGTTTTTGTTCAAAAAAGCTCATCATTTATGTCCAAAAATCTCCGTCTCGTTAGCACATGATGTAAGCCAGCCGGACTTTCGTCATGAACGAGGGAAAAAATATATTTCCGTTCGTTCAAACATGTCAAACGTTGTATAGCATAAATCATTAGGGCCTTTTTTAACCAGAACATGAATAATATTCAAGGTGGACGAATGCATACTCTTTTATAACGTATTGGAACGAGGGTACCCAACATGAACTTCTGCGCGCCAGGTGTCTAATGGGACATCATCGTTCCATGGCTCTTGTTCGGTCAGATCTCCCTCCAGAAGACTCAAAACACTTTGTAAAGGCTGGTGACATCTAGTGGAAGCAATAGGAAGTGCCAAAATATTCCTCAGCCCCTGTGTTTTTCAATGGGATAGGTTTAAAGGTAATACAACACATCAGGTATCCACTTCCTGTCAGAAAATGTCTCAGGGTTTTGCCTGCCAAATGAGTTCTGTTATACTCACAGACACCATTCAAACAGTTTTAGAAACTTTAGAGTGTTTTCTATCCGAATGTGTTAATAATATGCATATCTTAGCTTCTGAGTTGGTGTAGGAGGCAGTTAAAAATGGGCCCATATTTTTTTCAAAATTTCTCAATACTGCCCCCGAGCCCCAACAGGTTTTAAACAGCGTTTGACATGCTTCAAGTACGGTAATGGAATATTTTGATTTTTTTGTCACGAAACCCGCCGGCGCGTCACCCTTCTTTACCCTTCGGATAGTGTCTTGAGCATCGAACAAAACGCATCGCTATTTGGATATAACTATGGATTATTTGGAACCAAACCAACATTTGTTATTGAAGTAGAAGTCCTGGGAGTGCATTCTGATGAAGAACAGCAAAGGTAATCCAATTTTGTTATAGTAAATCTGAGTTTGGTGAGTACCACACTTGGTGGGTGTCAAAATAGCTAGCACGTGATGGCGGGCTAGCTACACAAATTGGAAAATGTGCTTTCACCGAAAAGCTATTTTAAAATCGGACATAAGCGATTGCATAAAGGAGTTCTGTATCTATAATTCTTAACCTCTATGGGCTAGGTGGGACGCTAGCGTCCCCCGTGGTGCACTCCATCAACAGCAGGTGCATTTCAAGAGCGGCAAATTTGAATCCAAATAAATATATAAATAACAGCGTTGCGATATATAAATAATAAATGTCAAAATGCAAATTTTTCAAACATACAACTATTTTACACCATTTGAAAGATAAACATCTCCTTAATCTAACCACGTTTTACGATTTCAAAAAGGTTTCTACGGCGAAAGCATAAATTTAGAGTATGTTAGGACAGTACATTTACAAGAGTTGTGTGTAATGTTTTGTCAATTCAAAGACAGGGTCACCAAAACCATAAAACCAGCTAAAATGATGCACTAACCTTTTACAATCTCCATCAGATGACACTCCTAGGACATTATGTTAGACAATGCATGCATTTTTAGTTCTATCAAGTTCATATTTATATCCAAAAACAGCGTTTTACTATGGCATTGATGTTGAGGAAATCGTTTCCCTCCAATAACCGGCAGTCAAGTCAACACCACAAATTAAATAATTAAAATTAGAAAACATTGGTAAAATATTATATTGTCATTTAAAGAATTATAGATTTACATCTCTTGAACGCAATCAACTTGCCAGATTTAAAAATAACCTTACTGGGAAATCACACTTTGCAATAATCTGAGCACTGCGCCCAGAAAAATACGCGTTGCGATACAGACTAGACGTCATGTTGGGGAGATCTAAAATCGAAAATACTATGTAAATAATCCATTACCTTTGATTCTCTTCATCAGATGTCACTTCCAGGTATCACAGGTCCATAACGAATGTAGTTTTGTTCAAAAAAGCTCATCATTTATGTCCAAAAATCTCCGTCTCGTTAGCACATGATGTAAGCCAGCCGGACTTCGTCATAGAACGAGGGGAAAAATATATTTCCGTTCGTTCAAACATGTCAAACGTTGTATAGCATAAATCATTAGGGCCTTTTTTTAACCAGAACATGAATAATATTCAAGGTGGACGAATGCATACTCTTTTATAACGTATTGGAACGAGGGTACCCAACATGAACTCGCGCGCCAGGTGTCTAATGGGACATCATCGTTCCATGGCTCTTGTTCGGTCAGATCTCCCTCCAGAAGACTCAAAACACTTTGTAAAGGCTGGTGACATCTAGTGGAAGCAATAGGAAGTGCCAAAATATTCCTCAGCCCCTGTGTTTTTCAATGGGATAGGTTTAAAGGTAATACAACACATCAGGTATCCACTTCCTGTCAGAAAATGTCTCAGGGTTTTGCCTGCCAAATGAGTTCTGTTATACTCACAGACACCATTCAAACAGTTTTAGAAACTTTAGAGTGTTTTCTATCCGAATGTGTTAATAATATGCATATCTTAGCTTCTGAGTTGGTGTAGGAGGCAGTTAAAAATGGGCCCATATTTTTTCAAAATTTCTCAATACTGCCCCGAGCCCCAACAGGTTTTAAACAGCGTTTGACATGCTTCAAGTACGGTAATGGAATATTTTGATTTTTTTGTCACGAAACCCGCCCGGGCGCTCACCCTTCTTTACCCTTCGGATAGTGTCTTGAACGCACGAACAAAACGCCGCTATTTGGATATAACTATGGATTATTTGGAACCAAACCAACATTTGTTATTGAAGTAGAAGTCCTGGGAGTGCATTCTGATGAAGAACAGCAAAGGTAATCCAATTTTTGTTATAGTAAATCTGAGTTTGGTGAGTACCACACTTGGTGGGTGTCAAAATAGCTAGCACGTGATGGCCGGGCTAGCTACACAAATTTGGAAAATGTGCTTTCACCGAAAAGCTATTTTAAAATCGGACATAGCGATTGCATAAAGGAGTTCTGTATCTATAATTCTTAACCTCTATGGGCTAGGTGGGACGCTAGCGTCCCCCCCCGTGGTGCACTCCATCAACAGCAGGTGCATTTCAAGAGCGGCAAATTTGAATCCAAATAAATATATAAATAACGCGTTGCGATATATAAATAATAAATGTCAAAATGCAAATTTTTCAAACATACAACTATTTTACACCATTTGAAAGATAAACATCTCCTTAATCTAACCACGTTTTACGATTTCAAAAAGGTTTTACGGCGAAAGCATAAATTTAGAGTATGTTAGGACAGTACATTTACAAGAGTTGTGTGTAATGTTTTGTCAATTCAAAGACAGGGTCACCAAAACCATAAAACCAGCTAAAATGATGCACTAACCTTTTACAATCTCCATCAGATGACACTCCTAGGACATTATGTTAGACAATGCATGCATTTTTAGTTCTATCAAGTTCATATTTATATCCAAAAACAGCGTTTTACTATGGCATTGATGTTGAGGAAATCGTTTCCCTCCAATAACTCGGCAGTCAAGTCAACACCACAAATTAAATAATTAAAATTAGAAAACATTGGTAAAATATTATATTGTCATTTAAAGAATTATAGATTTACATCTCTTGAACGCAATCAACTTGCCAGATTTAAAAATAACCTTACTGGGAAATCACACTTTGCAATAATCTGAGCACTGCGCCCAGAAAAATACGCGTTGCGATACAGACTAGACGTCATGTTGGGGAGATCTAAAATCGAAAATACTATGTAAATAATCCATTACCTTTGATTCTCTTCATCAGATGTCACTTCCAGGTATCACAGGTCCATAACGAATGTAGTTTTGTTCAAAAAAGCTCATCATTTATGTCCAAAAATCTCCGTCTCGTTAGCACATGATGTAAGCCAGCCGGACTTCTCGTCATGAACGAGGGGAAAAAATATATTTCCGTTCGTTCAAACATGTCAAACGTTGTATAGCATAAATCATTAGGGCCTTTTTTTAACCAGAACATGAATAATATTCAAGGTGGACGAATGCATACTCTTTTATAACGTATTGGAACGAGGGTACCCAACATGAACTCGCGCGCCAGGTGTCTAATGGGACATCATCGTTCCATGGCTCTTGTTCGGTCAGATCTCCCTCCAGAAGACTCAAAACACTTTGTAAAGGCTGGTGACATCTAGTGGAAGCAATAGGAAGTGCCAAAATATTCCTCAGCCCCTGTGTTTTTCAATGGGATAGGTTTAAAGGTAATACAACACATCAGGTATCCACTTCCTGTCAGAAAATGTCTCAGGGTTTTGCCTGCCAAATGAGTTCTGTTATACTCACAGACACCATTCAAACAGTTTTAGAAACTTTAGAGTGTTTTCTACCCATATATAATAAGTATATGCATATTCTAGTTACTGGGTAGGATTAGTAACCAGATTAAATCGGGTAAATTTTTTTTATCCAGCCGTGCAAATACTGCCCCCTAGCCCTAACAGGTTAAAATAATTGTTATGTTTTTTGTGAACGTTTATCGTGAGTAATTTAGTAAATTCACCGGAAGTGTTCGGTGGGAATGCTAGTCACATGCTAATGTAAAAAGCTGGTTTTTGATATAAATATGAACTTGATTGAACAAAACATGCATGTATTGTATAACATAATGTCCTAGGAGTGTCATCTGATGAAGATCATCAAAGGTTAGTGCTGCATTTAGCTGCGGTTTTGTTTTTTGTGACATTATATGCTAGCTTGAAAAATGGGTGTCTGATTATTTCTGTCTGGGTACTCTGCTGACATAATCTAATGTTTTGCTTTCGTTGTAAAGCCTTTTTGAAATCGGACAGTGTGGTTAGATTAACGAGAGTCTTGTCTTTTAAAATGGTGTAAAATAGTCATATGTTTGAGAAATTGAAGTAATAGCATTTCTAAGGTATTTAAATATCGCGCCACGCGGGATTCCACTGGCTGTTGAGTAGGTGGGACGCAAGCGTCCCACCTAGCCCATAGAGGTTAACTAAATATGCAGGTTTAAGAATATAAAGCATTGATGTTTATGGTTAGGTACATTGGTGCAACGACAGTGCTTTTTTTCTCAAATGCGCTTGTTAAATCAACACTCGTTTGGCGAAATAGGCTGTGATTCAATAATAAATTAACAGGCACCGCATCGATTATATGCAACGCAGGACAGATAAACTAGTAATATCATCAACCATGTGTAGTTAACTAGTGATTATGTTAAGATTGATAGTTTTTTATAAGATAAGTTTAATGCTAGCTAGCAACTTACCTTGGCTTCTTGCTGCCCTCGCACAACAGGTAGTCAGCCTGCCATGCAGGCTCCTCGTGCGTTGGATTGGATTAGTAACCGGAAGGTTGCAAGAACGATTCCGCGAATCCCCCCTGAACAAGGCAGTTAACCCCCGTTCCTAGGCCGTCATTGAAAATAAGAATGTGTTCTTAATCTGACTTGCCTAGTTAAATAAAGGTGTAAACAAAAAAAAGTATTTTTTAAAAATCGGCAAATCGGTGGCCAAAAATACCGATTATCGATTGTTATGAAAACTTGAAATCGGCCCTAATTAATCGCCCATTCCGATTAATCGGTCGACCTCTAGTCTCATGTGCCCTCATCGACTGGCACATTGAATGTTTCCTCTCTAGGCACTGTGAGTACCCCTATCAATTTTCTCTCATTACTGTATGTAGAGTCAATCACATACACATAAACAGTCACATTATTACACATCAATGATTTTACTCCTTGCTTGGACTAACTCATTCTTAGCTCTTTTGTCTATCTGTGTAGTGTGTTTTCTTTTGTCTTCCCAGTCAAATCCTGTCCAGCACTAAAGTCAAGCCTCTGAACACCTCAACTCATGCCTCATACCCTCATTCAATCACTACTGTGATCCTTTCCCAACAATGTGTAAGAAGCCCTCTCATTCCCATTCCTCATAATATTGTAATATAAATGTCTTTATTAAATGCTTTAGGTTAAAATAATTAGTATTTGACAATTTCTGAAACACACTTTAACGTCTCTGTGCATTCCGCGAATATAGCGTGGGTTTCCCATTCTTCTAATTTTTTCAAGTTACCAGCCTCAACTGTTCTCAGTAATTGTATTTCTCTACATTTCCTCTCGCTCTCCATCGTCTTGGAATTGAACATCAAACCGAAATGCTAAAATGCTAATTAATTTCTTCCTAACAGTTCTACAGCATAAAACTTAAGTGCATACAGTATGTATTCACCCCTTTGCTATGAAGACCCCAAATAAGATCTGGTGCAACCAATTACCTTCAGAAGTCAGTCACATAATTAGTTAGATTGCACACAGGTGAACTTTATTTAAGTGTCACACGATCTCAGTATATATACACCTCTTCTATAAGGCCCCAGAGTCTGCAACACCACTAAGCAAGGGGCGGCTGTAAC
>NW_025548626.1:0-17500 GCF_905237065.1 Salmo salar
AATGAATAAATTAATGTATGTATGTATGTATGATGTCGGTGATGAGGGCACTTCCTGACTATGACATCACATCCCGTGTGGACAGGAAACTCTGACGGGGTTCAAGTGGATGGGCAACAGAGCCAGAGAGCTGCTGGACCAGAACAAGATGGTACTGTTCGCCTTCGAGGAGGCTATAGGTAAACACACACACACACACACACACACACACACACACACACAGTAATTGAGTTAAACTATACTGAACAAAAATAGAAACGCAACAATTTCAGTTCACAGAAGGAAATCAGTCAATTGAAATAAATTCATTAGGCCCTAATCTATGGATTTCACATGACTGGGCCTGGCTCCCCAGTGGGTGGGCCCCTGGCTCCCCAGTGACTGGACCTGGCTCCCCAGTGACTGGACCTGGCTCCCCAGTGGGTGGGCCCCCCTGGCTCCCCAGTGGGTGGGCCCCCCTGGCTCCCCAGTGGGTGGGCCCCCCTGGCTCCCCAGTGGGTGGGCTCCCCAGTGGGTGGGCCCCCCTGGCACCCCAGTGACTGTGCCCCCCTGGCTCCCCAGTGACTGGGCCCCCCTGGCTCCCCAGTGACTGGGCCCCCCTGGCTCCCCAGTGGGTGTGGGCCCCTGGCTCCCCAGTGGGTGGGCCCCTGGCTGGCTCCCCAGTGGGTGGGGGCCTGGATCCCCAGTGGGTGGGGCCTGGATCCCCAGTGGGTGGGGGCCTGGCTCCCAGGCCCAGTCATGTGAAATCTAGTTGCTCCCCAATCAGAATGAGTTTTTCCCCCCCATAAAAGAGTCTTTATTACAGACAGAAATACTCGTCAGTTTAATCATCTGTCAAGGGTGGCTGGTCTCAGACGATCCCGCAGGTGAAGAAGCCGGTGTGGCGGTCCTGGGCTGGCGTGTTACACGGGCTCTGCGGGCGCGGAGGCCGGTTGGACGTACTGCCAAATTCAAAACCAAAAAAACGGCGTTGGAGGCGGCTTATGGTAGAGAACTGAACAATCAAATCAATACTCTGGCAACGCTCCTATCCAGAGACACTACAGTAGGGAGTCATTTAACAGACTCTCTGATCCAGAGCCACTACAGTAGGGAGTCATTTAACAGACTCTCTGATCCAGAGCCACTACAGTAGGGAGTCATTTAACAGACTCTCTGATCCAGAGCCACTACAGTAGGGAGTCATTTAACAGACTCTCTGATCCAGAGACACTACAGTAGGGAGTCATTTAGCAGACTCTCTGATCCAGAGACACTACAGTAGGGAGTCATTTAACAGACTCTCTGATCCAGAGCCACTACAGTAGGGAGTCATTTGAACAGACTCTCTGATCCAGAGTCACTACAGTAGGGAGTCATTTAACAGACTCTCTGATCCAGAGTCACTACAGTAGGGAGTCATTTAACAGACTCTCTGATCCAGAGACACTACAGTAGGGAGTCATTTAACAGACTCTCTGATCCAGAGACACTACAGTAGGGAGTCATTTAACAGACTCTCTGATCCAGAGACACTACAGTAGGGAGTCATTTAACAGACTCTCTGATCCAGAGACACTACAGTAGGGAGTCATTTAACAGACTCTCTGATCCAGAGCCACTACAGTAGGGAGTCATTTAACAGACTCTCTGATCCAGAGCCACTACAGTAGGGAGTCATTTAACAGACTCTCTGATCCAGAGTCACTACAGTAGGGAGTCATTTAACAGACTCTCTGATCCAGAGCCACTACAGTAGGGAGTCATTTAACAGACTCTCTGATCCAGAGACACTACAGTAGGGAGTCATTTAACAGACTCTCTGATCCAGAGTCACTACAGTAGGGAGTCATTTAACAGACTCTCTGATCCAGAGTCACTACAGTAGGGAGTCATTTAACAGACTCTCTGATCCAGAGCCACTACAGTAGGGAGTCATTTAACAGACTCTCTGATCCAGAGCCACTACAGTAGGGAGTCATTTAACAGACTCTCTGATCCAGAGACACTACAGTAGGGAGTCATTTAACAGACTCTCTGATCCAGAGCCACTACAGTAGGGAGTCATTTAACAGACTCTCTGATCCAGAGTCACTACAGTAGGGAGTCATTTAACAGACTCTCTGATCCAGAGTCACTACAGTAGGGAGTCATTTAACAGACTCTCTGATCCAGAGACACTACAGTAGGGAGTCATTTAACAGACTCTCTGATCCAGAGACACTACAGTAGGGGAGTCATTTAACAGACTCTCTGATCCAGAGACACTACAGTAGGGAGTCATTTAACAGACTCTCTGATCCAGAGACACTACAGTAGGGAGTCATTTAACAGACTCTCTGATCCAGAGCCACTACAGTAGGGAGTCATTTAACAGACTCTCTGATCCAGAGTCACTACAGTAGGGAGTCATTTAACAGACTCTCTGATCCAGAGCCACTACAGTAGGGAGTCATTTAACAGACTCTCTGATCCAGAGTCACTACAGTAGGGAGTCATTTAACAGACTCTCTGATCCAGAGACACTACAGTAGGGAGTCATTTAACAGACTCTCTGATCCAGAGACACTACAGTAGGGAGTCATTTAACAGACTCTCTGATCCAGAGCCACTACAGTAGGGAGTCATTTAACAGACTCTCTGATCCAGAGCCACTACAGTAGGGAGTCATTTAACAGACTCTCTGATCCGGTTTAGTGGGGTTTAAAGGACTTCCTGTGTCCTTCACCACTGGACCAGCCAGACTACGGTTTAGTGGGGTTTAAATGACTTCCTGTGTCCTTCACCACTGGACCAGCCAGACTACGGTTTAGTGGGGTTTAAAGGACTTCCTGTGTCCTTCACCACTGGACCAGCCAGACTACGGTTTAGTGGGGTTTAAAGGACTTCCTGTGTCCTTCACTGGACCAGCCAGACTACGGTTTAGTGGGGTTTAAATGACTTCCTGTGTCCTTCACTGGACCAGCCAGACTACGGTTTAGTGGGGTTTAAATGACTTCCTGTGTCCTTCACCACTGGACCAGCCAGACTACGGTTTAGTGGGGTTTAAAGGACTTCCTGTGTCCTTCACCACTGGACCAGCCAGACTACGGTTTAGTGGGGTTAAAGGACTTCCTGTGTGCTTCCTTCCACCCCTCGCTGCAGGGTACATGTGTGGTTCTGCTGTGCTGGATAAAGATGGAGTCAGCGCTGCAGCCATCGCAGGGGAAATGACATCATACCTGGCCGCGAAGAACACCACGCTGTCACAACAACTCACTGCTATCTACGAGGAGTGAGTAACACACACACCTCACGCAGACACACACACACGCAGACACACACACACACACCTCACGCACACACACACACACACCTCACGCACACACACACACCTCACGCAGACACACACACACCTCACGCAGCCACACACCTCACGAGACACACACACACCTCACGCAGACACACACACACCTCACGCAGACACACACACACACACACCTCACGCAGACACACACACACACTCACGCAGACACACACACACCTCACGACACACACACACACACCTCACGCAGACACACACACACACACACCTCACGCAGACACACACACACCTCACGCAGACACACACACACCTCACGCAGACACAACACACACACACCTCACGCAGACACACACACACCTCACGCAGACACACACACACACACACACCTCACGCAGACACACACACACACACCTCACGCAGACACACACACACCTCACGCAGACACACACACACCTCACGCAGACACACACACCTCACGCAGACACACACACCTCACGACACACACACACACACACCTCACGCAGACACACACACACACACACACCTCACGCAGACACACACACACCTCACGCAGACACACACACACACACACACCTCACGAGACACACACACACACACACACCTCACGCAGACACACACACACACACACCTCACGCAGAACACACACACACACACACCTCGGGCCACGCAGACACACACACACACACACACCTCACGCAGACACACACACACACCTCACGCAGACACACACACACACCTCACGCAGACACACACACACCTCACGCAGACACACACACACCTCACGCACACACACACACACCTCACGCAGACACACACACACTCACACAGACACACACACACACACACACACCTCACGCAGACACACACACACACACCTCACGCAGACACACACACACACACCTCACGCAGACACACACACACACCTCACGCAGACACACACACACACCTCACGCAGACACACACACACACACCTCACGCAGACACACACACACCTCACGCACACACACACACACACCTCACGCACACACACACACACACCTCACGCAGACACACACACACACACACACCTCACGCAGACACACACACACACACACCTCACGCAGACACACACACACACACACACACCTCACGAGACACACACACACACACACCTCACGCAGACACACACACACACACACCTCACGGAGACACACACACACGCACACACACACACACACACACCTCACGTAGACACACACACACACACCTCACGCAGACACACACACACACACCTCACGCAGACACACACACACACACCTCACGCAGACACACACACACACACACCTCACGCAGACAAACACACACACACACACCTCACGCAGACACACACACACACACCTCACGCAGAACACACACACACACCTCACGCAGACACACACACCTCACGCACACACACACACACACCTCACGCAGACACACACACACACCTCACGCAGACACACACACACACACACACACACACCTCACGCAGACACACACACACACACACACACACACCTCACGCAGACACACACACACACACACCTCACGCAGACACACACACACACACACACACACCTCACGCAGACACACACACACACACACACACACACACACCTCACGCAGACACACACACACACACCTCACGACACACACACACACACACCTCACGCAGACACACACACACACACACACCTCACGCAGACACACACCTCACACACACACACACACACACCTCACCAGATATTTATTTGACCGATATCTATGTATAGAAAATAAAGTGTTTTTTCCAGATGCCCAAAGTGCTTTAGAGTAACCCTCTCTCTCTCTCTTCCTCTCTCTCTCTCTCTCTTCCTCCCTCTCTCTCCTCTCTCCCCTTCTCTCTCTCCCCTTTTCTCTCTCCCCTTCTCTCTCTCCCCTCCTCTCTCTCTCTCCCCCTCTCTCTCTCTCTCGTCTCTCTCCCCTCCTCTCTCTCTCTCTCTCTCCCCTTCCCTCTCTCTCCCCCTCGTCTCCTCCAGGTATGGGTACCACATCACTAAGAACTCTTACTTCATCTGTCACGACCAGGAAGTGATCCGGGCCATGTTTGACCGGCTGCGTCACTACGGTAACCAGGAGGAAGTGTCGTACCCCAGGCAGTGTGGAGGCGTCGCCATCACCGCTGTACGAGACCTCACTACTGGATATGACAGCAACCAGGCAGACAACAAGGCTGTAAGGAGATAAACACTCACTCTACCACTCTCTCTATCTCCCTCTCTCTCTACCTCCCTCCCTCTCTCTACCTCCCTCTCTCTCTACCTCCCTCTCTCTCTCTACCTCCCTCTCTCTCTCTACCTCCCTCTCTCTCTACCTCTCTCTCTCTCTACCTCCCTCCCTCCCTCTCTCTCTCTACCTCCCTCGCTCAGCAGCAACCAGGCAGACAAACAGACCTGTGGGGGGAGAAACTCACTCTACCACTCTCTCTACCTCCCTCTCTCTCTACCTCCCCTCTCTCTACCTCCCTCTCTCTCTACCTCCCTCTCCCTACCTCCCTCCCTCTCTCTCTCTACCTCTCTCTCTCTCTACCTCCCTCCCTCCCTCTCTCTCTACCTCCCTCTCTCCCTACCTCCCTCCCTCTCTCTCTCTACCTCTCTCTCTCTACCTCCCTCCCTCTCTCTCTACCTCCTCCCTCTCTCTCTACCTCCCTCGCTCTCTCTCTCCTCTCTCTCTCTCTACCTCCCTCCCTCTCTCTCTACCTCCCTCCCTCTCTCTCTACCTCCTTCGCTCTCTCTCTCCCTACCTACCTCCTTCGCTCTCTCTCTCTACCTCCCTCCCTCTCTCTCTCTCCCTCCCTCCCTCTCTCTCTCTACCTCCTCCCTCTCTCTCTCTCTACCTCCCTCCCTCCCTCTCTCTCTACCTCCCTCCTCTCTCTCTCTACCTCCCTCCCTCCCTCTCTCTCTACCTCCCTCCCTCCCTCTCTCTCTACCTCCCTCCCTCTCTCTCTCTACCTCCCTCCCTCCCTCTCTACCTCCCTCCTCCCTCTCTCTCTCTACCTCCTCCTCCCTCCTCTCTCTCTCTACCTCCCTCCCTCCCTCTCTCTCTACCTCCCTCCCTCCCTCTCTCTCTCTACCTCCCTCTCCCTCTCTCTCTCTACCTCCTCCTCCTCGGCTCTCTCTCTACCTCCTCCTCTCTCTCTACCTCCTCCCTCTCTCTCTCCCTACCTACCTCCCTCTCTCTCTCTACCTCCCTCCCTCTCTCTCTACCTCCCTCCCTCCCTCTCTCTCTCTCTCCCTCCCTCTCTCTCTCTCCCCCTCCCTCCCTCTCTACCTCCCTCCCTCCCTCTCTCTCTCTACCTCCCTCCCTCTCTCTCTACCTCCCTCCCTCTCTCTCTACCTCCCTCTCTCTCTCTCTACCTCCCTCCCTCTCTCTCTCTCTACCTCCCTCCCTCTCTCTCTCTCTCTACCTCCCCTCCCTCCCTCTCTCTCTCTACCCTCCCTCCCTCTCTCTCTCTACCTCCCTCCCTCTCTCTCTCTACCTCCCTCTCTCTCTCCCCTCCTCTCTCTACCTCCCTCGCTCTCTCTCTACCTCCCTCGCTCTCTCTCTACCTCCCTCCTCTCTCTCTACCTCCTTCGCTCTCTCTCTCCCACTACCTACCTCGCTCTCTCTCTACCTCTCCTCTCTCTCTACCTCCCTCCCTCCCTCTCTCTCTCTACCTCCCTCCCTCTCTCTCTCTCCCTCCCTCCCTCCCTCTCTACCTCCCTCCCTCCCTCTCTCTCTCTACCTCCCTCCCTCTCTCTCTACCTCCCTCCCTCTCTCTCTACCTCCCTCTCTCTCTCTACCTCCCTCCCTCTCTCTCTACCTCCCTCGCTCTCTCTCTCTACCTCCCTCCCTCTCTCTCTCTCTCTACCTCCCTCCCTCTCTCTCTACCTCCCTCCCTCCCTCTCTCTCTCTCTACCTCCCTCCTCTCTCTCCCTCCCTCCCTCCCTCTCTACCTCCCTCCCTCCCTCTCTCTCTCTACCTCCCTCCTCTCTCTACTTCGCTCTCTCTCTCCCTACCTACCTCCCTCTCTCTCTCTACCTCCCTCCCTCTCTCTCTCTACCTCCCTCACTCTCTCTCTCTACCTCCCTCCCTCTCTCTCTCTCTCTACCTCCCTCCCTCCCTCTCTCTCTCTCCTCCCTCTCTCTCTCTACCTCCTTCGCTCTACCTCCCTCCCTCCCTCCTCCCTACCTCCATCCTCCCTCTCTACCTCCCCTCCCTCTCTCTACCTCCCTCCCTCTCTCTCTACCTCCCTCCCTCCCTCTCTCTCTCTACCTCCCTCCCTCTCTCTACCTCCCTCTCTCTCCCTCTCTACCTCCCTCCCTCTCTCTACCTCCCTCTCTCTCTCTCTCTACCTCCCTCCCTCCCTCTCTCTCTCTCTACCTCCCTCCCCCCTCTCTCTCTCTACCTACCTCCCTCCTCTCTACCTCCCTCCTCTCTCTCTACCTCCCTCCCTCTCTCTCTACCTCCTCCTCGCTCTCTCTCTACTTTGCTCTCTCTCTACCTCCCTCCCTCCCTCTCTCTCTCTCTCTCTCTCTCTACGCCTCCCCCGCTCTCTCTCTACCTCCCTCTCTACCTCCCTCCCTCCTCTCTCTCTCTACCTCCTCTCTACCTCCCTCCCTCCCTCTCTCTCTCTACCTCCCTCTCTACCTCCCTCCCCTCCCTCTCTCTCTACCTCTCTCTCTCTCTCTACCTCCCTCTCTACCTCCCTCCCTCTCTCTCTCTCTCTACCTCCCTCCCTCTCTCTCTCCCCCTCCCTCCCTCCCTCTCTCTCTCTCTGTCTCTCGCTCTACCTCCCTCCCTCTCTCTCTCTCTCTACCTCCCTCCCTCTCTCTCTCTCCTCCCTCCCTCCCTCTCTCTCTCTACCTCTCTCTCTACCTCCCTCCCTCTCTCTCTACCTCCTTCGCTCTCTCTCTCTACCTCCCTCCTCTCTCTCTACCTCCCTCCTCTCTCTCTCTACCTCCCCCCTACTCTCTCTCTACCTCCCTCCCTCTCTCTCTACCTCCCTCCCTCCCTCTCTCTCTCTACCTCTCTCTCTACCTCCCTCCCTCCTCCTCTCTCTCACCTACCTCCCTCCCTCTCTCTACCTCCCTCCCTCTCTCTCTCTACCTCCTTGCTCTCTCTCTCTACCTCCTTTGCTCTCTCTCTCTACCTCCCTCCCTCTCTCTCTACCTCCCTCCCTCCCTCTCTCTCTCTCTACCTCCCTCCCCTCTCTCTACCTCCCTCCCCTCTCTCTCTCTACCTCCCTCCCTCTCTCTCTACCTCCTCCTCCCTCTCTCTCTCTACCTCCCTCCCTCTCTCTCTCTCCTCCCCCTCTCTCTCTCTACCTCCCTCCCTCTCTACTCCCTCCCTCTCTCTCTACCTCCCTCCCTCCCTCACTCTCTCTCTACCTCTCGCTACCTCCTCCCTCCCTCTCTCTCTCTACCTCCCTCGCTCAGCAGCAACCAGGCAGACAGCAACCAGGCAGACAACAAGGCTGTAAGGAGATAAACACTCACTCTACCACTCTCTCTATCTCCCTCTCTCTCTACCTCCCTCCCTCTCTCTACCTCCTCTCTCTCTCTACCTTCCTCCCTCTCTCTCTCTCTCTACCTCCCTCCCTCCCTCTCTCTCTCTACCTCCCTCCTCTCTCTCTCTCTACCTCCTTCGCTCTACCTCCCTCCCTCCCTCTCTCTCTACTCCTTCGCTCTCTCTCCTACCTCCCCCTCTCTCTCTACCTCCCTCCCCTCTCTCTCTACCTCCCCCCTACTCTCTCTCTACCTCCCTCCCTCTCTCTCTACCTCCCTCCCTCCCTCTCTCTCTACCTCTCTCTCTACCTCCCTCCCTCCCTCCCTCTCTCTACCTACCTCCCTCCCTCTCTCTACCTCCCTCCCTCTCTCTCTCTACCTCCCTTGCTCTCTCTCTCTACCTCCTTCGCTCTCTCTCTCTACCTCCCTCCCTCTCTCTCTACCTCCCTCCCTCCCCTCTCTCTCTCTACCTCCCTCCCTCTCTCTCTACCTCCCTCCCCCTCTCTCTCTAACCTTTAACCTCTCCCCCCAGGTCCTCCCCTCCTCCCCCAGTAGTCAGATGATAACCTTTAACCTCTCCCCCAGGTCCTCCCCTCCTCCCCCAGTAGTCAGATGATAACCTTTAACCTCTCCCCCAGGTCCTCCCCTCCTCCCCAGTAGTCAGATGATAACCTTTAGTTTCTCCTAACGGGGCGTGGCCACCATGAGGACCAGCGGAACGGAACCCAAGATCAAGTACTACACTGAGCTGTGTGCTGCTCCGGCAACAGGTAGAAACACACTATATACTACACTGAGCTGTGTGCTGCCCCGGCAACAGGTAGAAACACACTATATACTACACTGAGCTGTGTGCTGCCCCCGGCAACAGGTAGAAACACACTATATACTACACTGAGCTGTGTGCTGCCCCCGGCAACAGGTAGAAAACACACTATATACTACACTGAGCTGTGTGCTGCCCCCGGCAACAGGTAGAAACACACTATATACTACACTGAGCTGTGTGCTGCCCCGGCAACAGGTAGAAACACAATATATACTACACTGAGCTGTGTGCTGCCCCAGCAACAGGTAGAAACACACTATATACTACACTGAGCTCTGTGCTGCCCCGACAACAGGTAGAAACACACTAGATACTACACTGAGCTGTGCGCTGCCCCGGCAACAGGTAGAAACACACTATATACTACACTGAGCTGTGTGCTGCCCCGGCAACAGGTAGAAACACACTATATACTACACTGAGCTGTGTGCTGCCCCCGACAACAGGTAGAAACACACTATATACTACACTGAGCTGTGTGCTGCCCCCAGCAACAGGTAGAAACACACTATATACTACACTGAGCTGTGTGCTGCCCCCGGCAACAGGTAGAAACACAATATATACTACACTGAGCTGTGTGCTGCCCCCGGCAACAGGTAGAAACACACTATATACTACACTGAGCTCTGTGTGCCTCCGGCAACAGGTAGAAACACACTAGATACTACACTGAGCTGTGCGCTGCCCCCGCAACAGGTAGAAACACACTATATACTACACTGAGCTGTGTGCTGCCCCCGGCAACAGGTAGAAACACACTATATACTACACTGAGCTGTGTGCTGCCCCGGCAACAGGTAGAAACACACTATATACTACACTGAGCTGTGGGCTGCCCCCCGGCAACAGGTAGAAACACACTATATACTACACTGAGCTGTGTGCTGCCCCCGGCAACAGGTAGAAACACACTATATACTACACTGAGCTGTGTGCTGCCCCGGCAACAGGTAGAAACACACTATATACTACACTGAGCTGTGTGCTGCCCCCCGGCAACAGGTAGAAACACACTATATACTACACTGAGCTGTGCGCTGCCCCGGCAACAGGTAGAAACACACTATATACTACACTGAGCTGTGTGCTGCCCCGCAACAGGTAGAAACACACTATATACTACACTGAGCTGTGTGCTGCCCCCGGCAACAGGTAGAAACACACTATATACTACACTGAGCTGTGTGCTGCCCCCGGCAACAGGTAGAAACACACTATATACTACACTGAGCTGTGTGCTGCCCCGGCAACAGGTAGAAACACACTATATACTACACTGAGCTGTGTGCTGCCCCCGGCAACAGGTAGAAACACACTATATACTACACTGAGCTGTGTGCTGCCCCGGCAACAGGTAGAAACACACTATATACTACACTGAGCTGTGGGCTGCCCCGGCAACAGGTAGAAACACACTATATACTACACTGAGCTGTGTGCTGCCCCGGCAACAGGTAGAAACACACTATATACTACACTGAGCTGTGGGCTGCCCCGGCAACAGGTAGAAACACACTATATACTACACTGAGCTGTGTGCTGCCCCCGGCAACAGGTAGAAACACACTATATACTACACTGAGCTGTGTGCTGCCCCGGCAACAGGTAGAAACACACTATATACTACACTGAGCTGTGTGCTGCCTTCGACAACAGGTAGAAAACACACTATATACTACACTGATACACACACAGCAGTGCTGTTGCAGATGTGAAACTTTACTCTTTCCATCTCTCTCACCCCTCCTCCATTTCTCATCTCTCTCTCTCCTCCTCATCCCTCCCATCTCTCTCCTCCTCCATCCCTCCCATCGCTATCCTATCCTCCATCTCTCCTCCATCTCTCTCCTCCTCCTCCATCTCTCTAACCCTCCTCCATCTGTCTCTGTGTGTCAGTGATGTTAAAGGTTTACAGAAGGAGTTGGATGACCTGGTTAATGCCATCGTAGAGGACTTCTTCCAGCCCCAGAAGAATAACCTGCTGTCCAAGCCTGAGTAACACAAAGACCAGCGCTGGTGTGACTTCCTGATCAAGATTCCCTTTCCACATTCTTCTTCCAGAACTCACACACGCATTCTAGAACTCCACACGCATTCTAGACCTCTCACACGCATTCTAGAACTCACACACGCATTCTAGACCTCTCACACGCATTCTAGAACTCACACGCATTCTAGAACTCACACACGCATTCTAGAACTCACACACGCATTCTAGACCTCTCACACGCATTCTAGAACTCACACACGCATTCTAGACCTCTCACACGCATTCTAGAACTCACACACGCATTCTAGAACTCACACACGCATTCTAGAACTCACACACGCATTCTAGAACTCACACACGCATTCTAGACCTCTCACACGCATTCTAGAACTCACACACGCATTCTAGACCTCTCACACGCATTCTAGAACTCACACACGCATTCTAGACCTCTCACACGCATTCTAGAACTCACACACGCATTCTAGAACTCACACACGCATTCTAGACCTCTCACACGCATTCTAGACCTCTCACACGCATTCTAGAACTCACACACGCATTCTAGACCTCTCACACGCATTCTAGAACTCACACACGCATTCTAGACCTCTCACACGCATTCTAGAACTCACACACGCATTCTAGAACTCACACACGCACATTCTAGAACTCACACACGCGCATTCTAGAACTCACACACGCATTCTAGAACTCTCACACGCATTCTAGAACTCACACACGCACATTCTAGAACTCACACACACGCATTCTAGAACTCTCACACGCGTTCTAGAACTCACACACACACACATTCTCCCTTTAAGAGTGTGCTCCTAATCTCAGCTCGTTACCTGTATAAAAGACACCTGGGAGCCAGAATTCTTTCTGATTGAGAGGGGGTCAAATACTTATTTCCCTCATTAAAATGCAAATCATTTTATAACATTTTTGACATGTGTTCCAGGCCGACTACCAAGCCTGTGTCGTAGTCCTGTCAGATTACGGGTGTGTTCCAGGCCGACTACCAAGCCTGTGTCGTAGTCCTGTCAGATTACGGGTGTGTTCCAGGCCGACTACCAAGCCTGTGTCGTAGTCCTGTCAGATTACGGGTGTGTTCCAGGCCGACTACCAAGCCTGTGTCGTAGTCCTGTCAGATTACGGGTGTGTTCCAGGCCGACTACTAATGCTGAGTGATTTAATACTTTCTGATTTTCAGTTTCAATTACTTATTTTTCATTTTTTTAAATTTTTTTACATCAAATGCCCTTTTGCATTGTGTGTGTTGAACGCTGTAACACATAAAATCAACTAATAAAACACATTTTGTCGTTACAACGAGGAAATAAAATGGGATTGAATTGTCATTTTTGGTCAACAATCTACACAAAATACTCTCTCAAAGTGGTAGAGAAAAAAAAAATCTAACATTTTTATTACAAATTAATTTCAAATAAAACACTCGATTACATTAGTATTCACCTCCCGGAGTCAATACATGTTAGAAACGCCTTGGCAGCGATTACAGTTGGGAGTCTTCTTGGGTGAGTCTCTAAGAGTCTTTACAGCTGGGAGTCTTTCTGGGTGAGTCTCTAAGAGTCTTTACAGTTGGGAGTCTTTCTGGGTGAGTCTCTAAGAGTCATTACAGCTGGGAGTCTTCTTGGGTAAGTCTCTAAGAGTCATTACAGCTGGGGGTCTTCTTGGGTGAGTCTCTAAGAGATTTGCACACCTGGATTTGTACAATATTAGCTCATTATTCAAATTCTTCAAGCTGGTTGTTGAACAGTCAAATCTGTAACTCGGCCACTCGGGGAACATTCACTGTCTTCTTGGTGAGTAACTCCAGTGTAGATTTGTCCTTGTGTTGTAGGTGTCGTGTCTTTGGGGTTACCATTAAACTGAAGACATGTTTATCAATTAGCTCCCTGTAATTATTATCACGCGATTAAACTGATTAATCGTTTAATTGTAATTAACTAGGAGATCGGGGCACCAAGGAAAATATTCAGATTACAAAGCTATAATTTTCCTAATATAACTTTCCTATATTCTAATATTATATTATATTATAGTATAGGCCGATTATCTTCTGGTTTAAATGGTGTATTTTATCTCTAGTCCAGTCTCATTCCAAACGTCGAAATTGTTGTATCTGCACGAACCCAGTCTTTACTAAAATCATCCATACATCAATTGTCTTAAAATCATTTATTTACTAAACTAAGTAATTCACATAAAGTATACAAACAGTAATTATCATCACAAAGAATTGGTAGAGTAATGTGCCCTAGTGGTCTAAACAGGCATGGCTGGTGTCTTGTCCAACAATGGGTCATAAAAGGTCAGCTGAGGATGCACACAGAGTTCATTGATATTAACAATTGATATGCTAATCCTTTGCATATGAACGCTCACTCATTCGAGAACAATTGCAATCAATACGCTCAGTGTGTCGTCGTGATCCTTGTTGAAGAGTCGTTCTGTTGGAGAGTTCTCTCTCTCTCTCTCTCTCTCTCTCTCTCTCTCTCTCTCTCTCTCGGTTAGAATGGATCTTTCAAAGCGACATTCATTAATGTCGTCATAGAATGGATGTTTCGTTGGTCTTCGCGTTCAATGATATAATTTACATCAAAGACTTGTTCTTATTCTGTCGGTATCAATAGTCTAAAAGTTAACCACGTGGTATAGTTCACTTTCAGTAGAGGAATTGGATGGTCAAACCTATTGGCCAACTCGCAATGGAGTGGAGGCCGGGGTCTGTTAGACTAGTAAGTCAGGTGTTTTTTTTATAGTGAACATAGAACAGGCTTGTCAAATGACGCCTGTTCCTGTCTGTGTCCCTGGGGGCGTGCCCATGACTGAGTTAAGCTTGGTACAGAAATATAATTCTATCACATTAACATCAGTACAATAGCATCTCAATGTATTACAAATAGCTTTATCCTTATTAATACATTCTATACAACCATGTGGATGCAAGTCTCATCGCTGAGGCTATTATATAAACCGTTTTATGGTAATATGGCTATATTGTCTCTTCTGAGTATCACAAAATTGTACCAAGCGGACCAGTTCGTAGCTGGATTCTGCACCAATCTTTCATACCTTCTCCAGAACACAAATGTCGCTTGGCTCCCCAATTCTGTGAGTTGGAAGAATTTACTGTGTCTCTCTATGGGCCATGTGGCAAGAGATTCTCCTCTTAGAGTTTTTACAACCCTTTACACACAGGGCCAGGGTGGGGGGAAGGTAGGTTGGGGGTCAACTGTCCTCCCTGTACTCAAAGAGGCCAACGTCATGACATAGGTTATAGTCCTGCTGAAAGGTGAAGTCATCTCCCGGTGTCTGTTGGAAAGCAGACTGAACCAGGTTTTCCTCCAGGATTTGACCTACAGTCCCTTTTCTTTTTTTTATCCTGAAAAACTCCCTTGTTGATGACTAGCATACCCATAACATGATGCTTGAAAATGTGAAGAGTGGTACTCAGTGATGTTGTTGGATTTTCCCCCCACAACATAACGCTTTATAATTCAGGACATAATGTTCATTTCTTTGCCACGTTTTTATGTAATATTACTTAAAGTGCTTTGTTGTAAACAGGAAGCATGTTTTGGAATATTATTTTTTTTTTTATTCTTTTCAGGCTTCCTACTTTTCATTATGTCATTTAGGTTAGTATTGTGGAGTAACTACAATGTTGTTGATCCATCCTCAGGTTCCTCCAATCACAGCCATTAAACTCTAACTGTTTCCTATGCTGTCTGACAACAAAAACTAAACACTATTTTAGTAGTTCTTCAAAGTAAATAAGACCTACCTTTTTGATAATATATTAGTGCCTTCACAATGTATTCACACCCACTTGACTTTCTACACATTTTGTCGTTACAACGAGGAAATAAAATGGGATTGAATTGTCATTTTTGGTCAACAATCTACACAAAACTCAAAGTGGTAGAGAAAAAAAATCTAACATTTTTATTACAAATAAAACACTCGACTTAGATAATGTACACAATGTACAAAACATTAGGAACACCTTCCTAATATTGAGTTTTACCCTCAGCCTTTTACCCTCAGAACAGCCTCAATTCGTCGAGACATGAACTCTACAAGGTGTCGAAAGTGTTCCACAGGGATACTGTCCCGTGTTGACTCCAATGCTTCCCACAAGTTGGCAGGCTAGTGGATCTTTACGTCCGAATAGCTCGTTCCGTCTCATCCCACAGATAATCAATTGGATTGAGACCTGGTGACCGGACGGGTCACTGCAGTTACCAGAATTCACTGTCGTCTTTATTGGAACCATTCCTGTATAGTCGTAGCCTTGTGAGATTATCCTCCTGAGGGAAAGAAGGGAAAAAAACATGAATTCACAGATGGAGGGGATGCTGGGGGGGGGGAACACTGCTGCCATGAAGGGAGGCACCTGATTGGGGGAAATGATGTTCAGAGATCCTGTGGAATTCCCCCCAAAAAAACCCGTTGTTCCACTTTTATCAAGGAGGCCCAATTGTCTGCCCTGAAAACACGCCGTCACAACCAGCCTGTAATGTTGACATGTTTGTCACGGTTGTCTAAAGGAGCGGACCAATGGGCAGCGGGGTTGTAGTTCCACAATTTTATTAAATCCGTGAAACTTTACAAAAACATAAATAACTGAATATGACAAAAACAACAAACCGTGACGCAGAGAGAGAAAACAAACACTACTCAAAATATATTCACCCACAAAAAAAACCCAGGAAGAAAAACCACCCTACTTAAGTATGATCTCCAATTAGAGACAACGAGGACCAGCTGCCTCCAATTGGAGATCATCCCAAACAAGCCAACATAGAAATACAAAAACTAGAACCTAAGAACATAGAAATAGAAAACATAGAAAAACACAACACCCCCCCCCCCGTTACGCCCTGACCTACTCTACCATAGAAAATAACTTCTTACTATTGGTCAGGACGTGACACACGTGGCATGATGGATGCACGTGTGTTTTCTCTATACCCTAGTCCTCCCATCAGCAGGACCCGGGGTCCATCAGACCAGGAAATGTGTTTTTGTTTTTTTTCCCAGTGTTTTCGGTCCTTTAGCCCCACTGCAACCACAGTTTGTGTGTTATTTGCTGAAGGAAGTGGCTGATGAGTTGTACATCCCTTTTTTTATGGCGTCTTTGGGCCACCAGTGTTGAACAGGACTGTCAGTTGTGCTTCTTTCACATGCATTGCTTGCTGTTTGGGGGGGGTTTTTAGGCTGGGTTTCTGTACAGCACTTTGAGATATCAGCTGATGTACGAAGGGCTATATAAATACATTTGATTTGAGTTGAGTTGTACTGACTGTGGCCCGTCTGTTGATCTGCACAGTTAGCGTCAGTCTCCGTTTGACATCTTTTAATCAACGACCCGTTTTCAACCACTGGCCTTGGCCCGTTGGCTGGATGTCCTTTTGGGGTGGTGGACAATTCTTGATTCACACAGGAAACTATATCGTTGCAGTGCTGGACACACTCAAACAGGTGCACCTGGGTTATTACCGTACCTTGTTCAAAGGTACTTCAATCTTTGTCTTGCCCATTCACCCTCTGAATGACACACATACACAATCCATGTCTCAAAATCCTTCTGTAACCTGTCTCCTCCCCTTCATCTACACTGATTTGAAGTGGATTTAACAGGTGACGTCAATAAGGGATCAGAGCTTTTCACCTGGATTCACCTGGTCAGTCTGTGTCATGGAGAGAGCAGGTGTTCCTAATGTTTTGTCTGCCAAGTGTATTTTCAGGTAAAGATACCTCAGGAAGCAGCTGTTCTCTATATTTCTCCAACAAAC